>NW_026781047.1:0-150000 GCF_030144855.1 Hypanus sabinus
ACACCCCATCACACTACCCTCGGTGGAACACTCTCACTCCAGCTTGGACACCCCATCACACTACCCTCGGTGGAACACACTGTCTCCAGCTTGGACACCCCATCACACTACCCTCGGTGGAACACACTCACTCCAGCTTGGACACCCCATCACACTACCCTCGGTGGGACACACTGACTCCAGCTTGGACACCCCATCACACTACCCTCGGTGGAACACACTGACTCCAGCTTGGACACCCCATCACACTACCCTCGGTGGAACACACTGTCTCCAGCTTGGACACCCCATCACACTACCCTCGGTGGAACACACTCACTCCAGCTTGGACACCCCATCACACTACCCTCGGAGGAACACACTCACTCCAGCTTGGACACCCCATCACACTACCCTCGGTGGAACACACTCACTCCAGCATGGACACCCCATCACACTACCCTCGGTGGAACACTCTCACTCCAGCTTGGACACCCCATCACACTACCCTCGGTGGAACACACTGACTCCAGCTTGGACACCCCATCACACTACCCTCGGTGGAACACACTCACTCCAGCTTGGACACCCCATCACACTACCCTCGGTGGGACACACTGACTCCAGCTTGGACACCCCATCACACTACCCTCGGTGGAACACACTGACTCCAGCTTGGACACCCCATCACACTACCCTCGGTGGAACACACTCACTCCAGCTTGGACACCCCATCACACTACCCTCGGTGGAACACACTCACTCCAGCTTGGACACCCCATCACACTACCCTCGGTGGAACACACTCACTCCAGCTTGGACACCCCATCACACTACCCTCGGTGGAACACACTCACTCCAGCTTGGACACCCCATCACACTACCCTCGGTGGAACACACTCACTCCAGCTTGGACACCCCATCACACTACCCTCGGTGGGGCACACTGACTCCAGCTTGGACACCCCATCACACTACCCTCGGTGGGGCACACTGACTCCAGCTTGGACACCCCATCACACTACCCTCGGTGGGGCACACTGACTCCAGCTTGGACACCCCATCACACTACCCTCGGTGGGGCACACTGACTCCAGCTTGAACACCCCATCACACTACCCTCGGTGGAACACACTGACTCCAGCTTGGACACCCCATCACACTACCCTCGATGGAACACACTCACTCCAGCTTGGACACCCCATCACACTACCCTCGGTGGAACACACTCACTCCAGCTTGGACACCCCATCACACTACCCTCGGTGGGGCACTCTCACTCCAGCTTGGACACCCCATCACACTACCCTCGGTGGAACACACTCACTCCAGCTTGGACACCCCATCACACTACCCTCGGTGGAACACACTGACTCCAGCTGGGACACCCCATCACACTACCCTCGGTGGAACACACTCACTCCAGCTTGGACACCCCATCACACTACCCTCGGTGGAACACACTGACTCCAGCTTGGACACCCCATCACACTACCCTCGGTGGAACACACTGACTCCAGCTTGGACACCCCATCACACTACCCTCGGTGGGGCACACTCACTCCAGCTTGGACACCCCATCACACTACACTCGGTGGAACACACTCACTCCAGCTTGGACACCCCATCACACTACCCTCGGTGGAACACACTGACTCCAGCTTGGACACCCCATCACACTACCCTCGGTGGAACACACTCACTCCAGCTTGGACACCCCATCACACTACCCTCGGTGGGACACACTGACTCCAGCTTGGACACCCCATCACACTACCCTCGGTGGAACACACTGACTCCAGCTTGGACACCCCATCACACTACCCTCGGTGGAACACACTGACTCCAGCTTGGACACCCCATCACACTACCCTCGGTGGAACACACTGACTCCAGCTTGGACACCCCATCACACTACCCTCGGTGGAACACACTCACTCCAGCTTGGACTCCCCATCACAGTACCCTCGGTGGGGCACACTGACTCCAGCTTGGACACCCCATCACACAACCCTCGGTGGAACACACTCACTCCAGCTTGGACACCCCATCACACTACCCTCGGTGGAACACACTCACTCCAGCTTGGACACCCCATCACAGTACCCTCGGTGGGGCACACTCACTCCAGCTTGGACACCCCATCACACTACCCTCGGTGGAACACACTCACTCCAGCTTGGACACCCCATCACACTACCCTCGGTGGAACACACTCACTCCAGCTTGGACACCCCATCACACTACCCTCGGTGGAACACACTGACTCCAGCTTGGACACCCCATCACACTACCCTCGGTGGAACACACTGACTCCAGCTTGGACACCCCATCACACTACCCTCGGTGGAACACACTCACTCCAGCTTGGACACCCCATCACACTACCCTCGGTGGAACACACTCACTCCAGCTTGGACACCCCATCACACTACCCTCGGTGGAACACACTCACTCCAGCTTGGACACCCCATCACACTACCCTCGGTGGAACACACTCACTCCAGCTTGGACACCCCATCACACTACCCTCGGTGGGGCACACTGACTCCAGCTTGGACACCCCATCACACTACCCTCGGTGGGGCACACTGACTCCAGCTTGGACACCCCATCACACTACCCTCGGTGGAATACACTGACTCCAGCTTGGACACCCCATCACACTACCCTCGGTGGAACACTCTCACTCCAGCTTGGACACCCCATCACACTACCCTCGGTGGAACACTCTCACTCCAGCTTGGACACCCCATCACACTACCCTCGGTGGAACACACTCACTCCAGCTTGGACACCCCATCACACTACCCTCGGTGGAACACACTCACTCCAGCTTGGACACCCCATCACACTACCCTCGGTGGAACACACTCACTCCAGCTTGGACACCCCATCACACTACCCTCGGTGGAACACACTGACTCCAGCTTGGACACCCCATCACACTACCCTCGGTGGAACACTCTCACTCCAGCTTGGACACCCCATCACACTACCCTCGGTGGAACACACTCACTCCAGCTTGGACACCCCATCACACTACCCTCGGTGGGGCACTCTCACTCCAGCTTGGACACCCCATCACACTACCCTCGGTGGAACACACTCACTCCAGCTTGGACACCCCATCACACTACCCTCGGTGGAACACACTCACTCCAGCTTGGAGACCCCATCACACTACCCTCGGTGGGGCACTCTCACTCCAGCTTGGACACCCCATCACACTACCCTCGGTGGAACACACTCACTCCAGCTTGGACACCCCATCACACTACCCTCGGTGGGGCACTCTCACTCCAGCTTGGACACCCCATCACACTACCCTCGGTGGAACACTCTCACTCCAGCTTGGACACCCCATCACACTACCCTCGGTGGAACACACTGTCTCCAGCTTGGACACCCCATCACACTACCCTCGGTGGAACACACTCACTCCAGCTTGGACACCCCATCACACTACCCTCGGTGGGACACACTGACTCCAGCTTGGACACCCCATCACACTACCCTCGGTGGAACACACTGACTCCAGCTTGGACACCCCATCACACTACCCTCGGTGGAACACACTGTCTCCAGCTTGGACACCCCATCACACTACCCTCGGTGGAACACACTCACTCCAGCTTGGACACCCCATCACACTACCCTCGGTGGAACACACTCACTCCAGCTTGGACACCCCATCACACTACCCTCGGTGGAACACACTCACTCCAGCATGGACACCCCATCACACTACCCTCAGTGGAACACTCTCACTCCAGCTTGGACACCCCATCACACTACCCTCGGTGGAACACACTGACTCCAGCTTGGACACCCCATCACACTACCCTCGGTGGAACACACTCACTCCAGCTTGGACACCCCATCACACTACCCTCGGTGGGACACACTGACTCCAGCTTGGACACCCCATCACACTACCCTCGGTGGAACACACTGACTCCAGCTTGGACACCCCATCACACTACCCTCGGTGGAACACACTCACTCCAGCTTGGACACCCCATCACACTACCCTCGGTGGAACACACTCACTCCAGCTTGGACACCCCATCACACTACCCTCGGTGGAACACACTCACTCCAGCTTGGACACCCCATCACACTACCCTCGGTGGAACACACTCACTCCAGCTTGGACACCCCATCACACTACCCTCGGTGGAACACACTCACTCCAGCTTGGACACCCCATCACACTACCCTCGGTGGGGCACACTGACTCCAGCTTGGACACCCCATCACACTACCCTCGGTGGGGCACACTGACTCCAGCTTGGACACCCCATCACACTACCCTCGGTGGGGCACACTGACTCCAGCTTGGACACCCCATCACACTACCCTCGGTGGGGCACACTGACTCCAGCTTGGACACCCCATCACACTACCCTCGGTGGAACACACTGACTCCAGCTTGGACACCCCATCACACTACCCTCGATGGAACACACTCACTCCAGCTTGGACACCCCATCACCACTACCCTCGTGGAACACACTCACTCCAGCTTGGACACCCCATCACACTACCCTCGGTGGGGCACTCTCACTCCAGCTTGGACACCCCATCACACTACCCTCGGTGAACACACTCACTCCAGCTTGGACACCCCATCACACTACCCTCGGTGGAACACACTGACTCCAGCTGGGACACCCCATCACACTACCCTCGTGGAACACACTCACTCCAGCTTGGACACCCCATCACACTACCCTCGGTGGAACACACTGACTCCAGCTTGGACACCCCATCACACTACCCTCGGTGGAACACACTGACTCCAGCTTGGACACCCCATCACACTACCCTCGGTGGGGCACACTCACTCCAGCTTGGACACCCCATCACACTACACTCGGTGGAACACACTCACTCCAGCTTGGACACCCCATCACACTACCCTCGGTGGAACACACTGACTCCAGCTTGGACACCCCATCACACTACCCTCGGTGGAACACACTCACTCCAGCTTGGACACCCCATCACACTACCCTCGGTGGGACACACTGACTCCAGCTTGGACACCCCATCACACTACCCTCGGTGGAACACACTGACTCCAGCTTGGACACCCCATCACACTACCCTCGGTGGAACACACTGACTCCAGCTTGGACACCCCATCACACTACCCTCGGTGGAACACACTGACTCCAGCTTGGACACCCCATCACACTACCCTCGGTGGAACACACTCACTCCAGCTTGGACACCCCATCACACGTACCCTCGGTGGGACACACTGACTCCAGCTTGGACACCCCATCACACTACCCTCGGTGGAACACACTCACTCCAGCTTGGACACCCCATCACACTACCCTCGGTGGAACACACTCACTCCAGCTTGGACACCCCATCACAATACCCTCGGTGGGACACACTCACTCCAGCTTGGACACCCCATCACACTACCCTCGGTGGAACACACTCACTCCAGCTTGGACACCCCATCACACTACCCTCGGTGGAAACACACTCACTCCAGCTTGGACACCCCATCACACTACCCTCGGTGGAACACACTGACTCCAGCTTGGACACCCCATCACACTACCCTCGGTGGAACACACTGACTCCAGCTTGGACACCCCATCACACTACCCTCGGTGGGAACACACTCACTCCAGCTTGGACACCCCATCACACTACCCTCGGTGGAACACACTCACTCCAGCTTGGACACCCCATCACACTACCCTCGGTGGAACACACTCACTCCAGCTTGGACACCCCATCACACTACCCTCGGTGGAACACACTCACTCCAGCTTGGACACCCCATCACACTACCCTCGGTGGGGCACACTGACTCCAGCTTGGACACCCCATCACACTACCCTCGGTGGGCACACTGACTCCAGCTTGGACACCCCATCACACTACCCTCGGTGGAATACACTGACTCCAGCTTGGACACCCCATCACACTACCCTCGGTGGAACACTCTCACTCCAGCTTGGACACCCCATCACACTACCCTCGGTGGAACACTCTCACTCCAGCTTGGACACCCCATCACACTACCCTCGGTGGAACACACTCACTCCAGCTTGGACACCCCATCACACTACCCTCGGTGGAACACACTCACTCCAGCTTGGACACACCATCACACTACCCTCGGTGGAACACACTCACTCCAGCTTGGACACCCCATCACACTACCCTCGGTGGAACACACTGACTCCAGCTTGGACACCCCATCACACTACCCTCGGTGGAACACTCTCACTCCAGCTTGGACACCCCATCACACTACCCTCGGTGGAACACACTCACTCCAGCTTGGACACCCCATCACACTACCCTCGGTGGAACACACTCACTCCAGCTTGGACACCCCATCACACTACCCTCGGTGGAACACACTCACTCCAGCTTGAACACCCCATCACACTACCCTCGGTGGAACACACTGACTCCAGCTTGGACACCCCATCACACTACCCTCGGTGGAACACACTCACTCCAGCTTGGACACCCCATCTCACTACCCTCGGTGGAACACACTCACTCCAGCTTGGACACCCCATCACACTACCCTCGGTGGAACATACTCACTCCAGCTTGGACACCCCATCACACTACCCTCGGTGGAACACACTGACTCCAGCTTGGACACCCCATCACACTACCCTCGGTGGAGCACACTCACTCCAGCTTGGACACCCCATCACACTACCCTCGGTGGGGCACACTCACTCCAGCTTGGACACCCCATCACACTACCCTCGGTGGGGCACACTCACTCCAGCTTGGACCCCCCATCACACTACCCTCGGTGGAACACACTGACTCCAGCTTGGACACCCCATCACACTACCCTCGGTGGAACACACTGACTCCAGCTTGGACACCCCATCACACTACCCTCGGTGGAACACACTCACTCCAGCTTGGACACCCCATCACACTACCCTCGGTGGAACACACTGACTCCAGCTTGGACACCCCATCACACTACCCTCGGTGGAACACTCTCACTCCAGCTTGGACACCCCATCACACTACCCTCGGTGGGGCACTCTAACTCCAGCTTGGAAACCCCATCACACTACCCTCGGTGGGGCACACTGACTCCAGCTTGGACACCCCATCACACTACCCTCGGTGGAACACTCTCACTCCAGCTTGGACACCCCATCACACTACCCTCGGTGGGGCACACTGACTCCAGCTTGGACACCCCATCACAATACCCTCGGTGGAACACACTGACTCCAGCTTGGACACCCCATCACACTACCCTCGGTGGAACACACTCACTCCAGCTTGGACACCCCATCACACTACCCTCGGTGGAACACACTCACTCCAGCTTGGACACCCCATCACACTACCCTCGGTGGAACACACTCACTCCAGCTTGGACACACCATCACACTACCCTCGGTGGGGCACTCTCACTCCAGCTTGGACACCCCATCACACTACCCTCGGTGGAACACTCTCACTCCAGCTTGGACACCCCATCACACTACCCTCGGTGGAACACACTCACTCCAGCCTGGACACCCCATCACACTACCCTCGGTGGAGCACACTGACTCCAGCTTGGACACCACATCACACTACCCTCGGTGGAACACTCTCACTCCAGCTTGTACACCCCATCACACTACCCTCGGTGGAACACACTGACTCCAGCTTGGACACCCCATCACACTACCCTCGGTGGAACACACTGACTCCAGCTTGGACACCCCATCACACTACCCTCGGTGGAACACACTCACTCCAGCTTGGACACCCCATCACACTACCCTCGGTGGAACACACTGACTCCAGCTTGGACACCCCATCACACTACCCTCGGTGGGGCACACTGACTCCAGCTTGGACATCCCATCACACTACCCTCGGTGGGGCACACTCACTCCAGCTTGGACACCCCATCACACTACCCTCGGTGGAACACTCTCACTCCAGCTTGGACACCCCATCACACTACCCTCGGTGGAACACACTCACTCCAGCTTGGACACCCCATCACACTACCCTCGGTGGAACACACTGACTCCAGCTTGGACACCCCGTCACACTACCCTCAGTGGAACACACTCACTCCAGCTTGGACACCCCATCACACTACCCTCGGTGGAACACACTGACTCCAGCTTGGACACCTCATCACACTACCCTCGGTGGAACACACTGACTCCAGCTTGGACACCCCATCACACTACCCTCGGTGGGGCACTCTCACTCCAGCTTGGACACCCCATCACACTACCCTCGGTGGGGCACACTGACTCCAGCTTGGACACCCCATCACACTACCCTCGGTGGAACACACTCACTCCAGCTTGGACACCCCATCACACTACCCTCGGTGGAACACACTCACTCCAGCTTGGACACCCCATCTCACTACCCTCGGTGGAACACTCTCACTCCAGCTTGGACACCCCATCACACTACCCTCGGTGGAACACACTCACTCCAGCTTGGACACCCCATCACACTACCCTCGGTGGAACACACTCACTCCAGCTTGGACACCCCATCACAGTACCCTCGGTGGAACACACTGACTCCAGCTTGGACACCCCATCACACTACCCTCGGTGGAACACTCTCACTCCAGCTTGGACACCCCATCACACTACCCTCGGTGGAACACACTGACTCCAGCTTGGACACCCCATCACACTACCCTCGGTGGGGCACACTCACTCCAGCTTGGACACCCCATCACACTACCCTCGGTGGAACACACTCACTCCAGCTGGGACACCCCATCACACTACCCTCGGTGGAACACTCTCACTCCAGCTTGGACACCCCATCACACTACCCTCGGTGGAACACACTCACTCCAGCTTGGACACCCCATCACACTACCCTCGGTGGAGCACACTGACTCCAGCTTGGACACCCCATCACACTACCCTCGGTGGGGCACACTCACTCCAGCTTGGACACCCCATCACACTACCCTCGGTGGGGCACACTCACTCCAGCTTGGACACCCCATCACACTACCCTCGGTGGAACACACTGACTCCAGCTTGGACACCCCATCACACTACCCTCGGTGGGGCACACTCACTCCAGCTTGGACACCCCATCACACTACCCTCGGTGGAACACACTGACTCCAGCTTTGACACCCCATCACACTACCCTCGGTGGAACACACTCACTCCAGCTTGGACACCCCATCACACTACCCTCGGTGGAACACACTCACTCCAGCTTGGACACCCCATCACACTACCCTCGGTGGAACACACTGACTCCAGCTTGGACACCCCATCACACTACCCTCGGTGGAACACACTGACTCCAGCTTGGACACCCCATCACACTACCCTCGGTGGAACACACTGACTCCAGCTTGGACACCCCATCACACTACCCTCGGTGGAACACTCTCACTCCAGCTTGGACACCCCATCACACTACCCTCGGTGGGGGACACTCACTCCAGCTTGGACACCCCATCACACTACCCTCGGTGGGGCACACTGACTCCAGCTTGGACACCCCATCACACTACCCTCGGTGGAACACACTGACTCCAGCTTGGACACCCCATCACACTACCCTCGGTGGGGCACACTCACTCCAGCTTGGACACCCCATCACACTACCCTCGGTGGAACACACTCACTCCAGCTTGGACACCCCATCACACTACCCTCGGTGGAACACACTCACTCCAGCTTGGACACCCCATCACACTACCCTCGGTGGAACACACTCACTCCAGCTTGGACACCCCATCACACTACCCTCGGTGGGGCACTCTCACTCCAGCTTGGACACCCCATCACACTACCCTCGGTGGAACACACTCACTCCAGCTTGGACACCCCATCACACTACCCTCGGTGGGGCACTCTCACTCCAGCTTGGACACCCCATCACACTACCCTCGGTGGAACACTCTCACTCCAGCTTGGACACCCCATCACACTACCCTCGGTGGAACACACTCACTCCAGCATGGACACCCCATCACACTGCCCTCGGTGGAACACACTCACTCCAGCATGGACACCCCATCACACTACCCTCGGTGGAACACACTCACTCCAGCTTGGACACCCCATCACACTACCCTCGGTGGAACACACTCACTCCAGCTTGGACACCCCATCACACTACCCTCGGTGGAACACACTCACTCCAGCATGGACACCCCATCACACTACCCTCGGTGGAACACACTCACTCCAGCTTGGACACCCCATCACACTACCCTCGGTGGAACACACTCACTCCAGCTTGGACACCCCATCACACTACCCTCGGTGGAACACACTCACTCCAGCTTGGACACCCCATCACACTACCCTCGGTGGAACACACTGACTCCAGCTTGGACACCCCATCACACTACCCTCGGTGGAACACACTCACTCCAGCTTGGACACCCCATCACACTACCCTCGGTGGAACACACTCACTCCAGCTTCGACACCCCATCACACTACCCTCGGTGGAACACACTCACTCCAGCTTGGACACCCCATCACACTACCCTCGGTGGAACACACTGACTCCAGCTTGGACACCCCATCACACTACCCTCGGTGGAACACACTCACTCCAGCTTGGACACCCCATCACACTACCCTCGGTGGAACACACTCACTCCAGCTTGGACACCCCATCTCACTACCCTCGGTGGAACACACTCTCTCCAGCTTGGACACCCCATCACACTACCCTCGGTGGAACACACTCACTCCAGCTTGGACACCCCATCACACTACCCTCGGTGGAACACACTGACTCCAGCTTGGACACCCCATCACACTACCCTCGGTGGAACACACTCACTCCAGCTTGGACACCCCATCACACTACCCTCGGTGGAACACACTCACTCCAGCTTCGACACCCCATCACACTACCCTCGGTGGGGCACACTCACTCCAGCTTGGACGCCCCATCACACTACCCTCGGTGGAACACACTCACTCCAGCTTGGACACCCCATCACACTACCCTCGGTGGAACACACTCACTCCAGCTTGGACACCCCATCACACTACCCTCGGTGGAACACACTCACTCCAGCTTGGACACCCCATCACACTACCCTCGGTGGGGCACTCTCACTCCAGCTTGGACACCCCATCACACTACCCTCGGTGGAACACACTCACTCCAGCTTGGACACCCCATCACACTACCCTCGGTGGAACACACTGACTCCAGCTTGGACACCCCATCACACTACCCTCGGTGGGGCACACTCACTCCAGCTTGGACACCCCATCACACTACCCTCGGTGGAACACACTCACTCCAGCTTGGACACCCCATCACACTACCCTCGGTGGAACACACTCACTCCAGCTTGGACACCCCATCACACTACCCTCGGTGGAACACACTCACTCCAGCTTGGACACCCCATCACACTACCCTCGGTGGGGCACTCTCACTCCAGCTTGGACACCCCATCACACTACCCTCGGTGGAACACTCTCACTCCAGCTTGGACACCCCATCACACTACCCTCGGTGGGGCACACTCACTCCAGCTTGGACACCCCATCACACTACCCTCGTTGGGGCACACTGACTCCAGCTTGGACACCCCATCACACTACCCTCGGTGGAACCCACTGACTCCAGCTTGGACACCCCATCACGCTACCCTCGGTGGAACACACTGACTCCAGCTTGGACACCCCATCACACTACCCTCGGTGGAACACACTGACTCCAGCTTGGACACCCCATCACACTACCCTCGGTGGAACACACTCACTCCAGCTTGGACACCCCATCACACTACCCTCGGTGGAACACACTCACTCCAGCTTGGACACCCCATCACACTACCCTCGGTGGAACACACTCACTCCAGCTTGGACACCCCATCACACTACCCTCGGTGGAACACACTGACTCCAGCTTGGACACCCCATCACACTACCCTCGGTGGAACACACTCACTCCAGCTTGGACACCCCATCACACTCCCCTCGGTGGAACACACTCACTCCAGCTTCGACACCCCATCACACTACCCTCGGTGGGGCACACTCACTCCAGCTTGGACGCCCCATCACACTACCCTCGGTGGAACACACTCACTCCAGCTTGGACACCCCATCACACTACCCTCGGTGGAACACACTCACTCCAGCTTGGACACCCCATCACACTACCCTCGGTGGAACACACTCACTCCAGCTTGGACACCCCATCACACTACCCTCGGTGGGGCACTCTCACTCCAGCTTGGACACCCCATCACACTACCCTCGGTGGAACACACTCACTCCAGCTTGGACACCCCATCACACTACCCTCGGTGGAACACACTGACTCCAGCTTGGACACCCCATCACACTACCCTCGGTGGGGCACACTCACTCCAGCTTGGACACCCCATCACACTACCCTCGGTGGAACACACTCACTCCAGCTTGGACACCCCATCACACTACCCTCGGTGGAACACACTCACTCCAGCTTGGACACCCCATCACACTACCCTCGGTGGAACACACTCACTCCAGCTTGGACACCCCATCACACTACCCTCGGTGGGGCACTCTCACTCCAGCTTGGACACCCCATCACACTACCCTCGGTGGAACACTCTCACTCCAGCTTGGACACCCCATCACACTACCCTCGGTGGGGCACACTCACTCCAGCTTGGACACCCCATCACACTACCCTCGTTGGGGCACACTGACTCCAGCTTGGACACCCCATCACACTACCCTCGGTGGAACCCACTGACTCCAGCTTGGACACCCCATCACACTACCCTCGGTGGAACACACTGACTCCAGCTTGGACACCCCATCACACTACCCTCGGTGGAACACACTGACTCCAGCTTGGACACCCTATCACACTACCCTCGGTGGAACACACTCACTCCAGCTTGGACACCCCATCACACTACCCTCGGTGGAACACACTGACTCCAGCTTGGACACCCCATCACACTACCCTCGGTGGGGCACTCTAACTCCAGCTTGGACACCCCATCACAGTACCCTCGGTGGGGCACTCTCACTCCAGCTTGGACACCCCATCACACTACCCTCGGTGGGGCACACTGACTCCAGCTTGGACACCCCATCACACTACCCTCCGTGGAACACACTCACTCCAGCTTGGACACCCCATCACACTACCCTCGGTGGGGCACTCTCACTCCAGCTTGGACACCCCATCACACTACCCTCGGTGGAACACACTCACTCCAGCTTGGACACCCCATCACACTACCCTCGGTGGAACACACTGACTCCAGCTTGGACACCCCATCACACTACCCTCCGTGGAACACACTCACTCCAGCTTGGACACCCCATCACACTACCCTCGGTGGAACACACTCACTCCAGCTTGGACACCCCATCACACTACCCTCGGTGGAACACACTGACTCCAGCTTGGACACCCCGTCACACTACCCTCAGTGGAACACACTCACTCCAGCTTGGACACCCCATCACACTACCCTCGGTGGAACACACTGACTCCAGCTTGGACACCCCATCACACTACCCTCGGTGGAACACACTCACTCCAGCTTGGACACCCCATCACACTACCCTCGGTGGAACACACTGACTCCAGCTTGGACACCCCATCACACTACCCTCGGTGGAACACTCTCACTCCAGCTTGGACACCCCATCACACTACCCTCGGTGGGGCACACTCACTCCAGCTTGGACACCCCATCACACTACCCTCGATGGAACACACTGACTCCAGCTTGGACACCCCATCACACTACCCTCGGTGGGGCACACTCACTCCAGCTTGGACACCCCATCACACTACCCTCGATGGAACACACTGACTCCAGCTTGGACACCCCATCACACTACCCTCGGTGGGGCACACTGACTCCAGCTTGGACACCCCATCACACTACCCTCGGTGGGACACACTGACTCCAGCTTGGACACCCCATCACACTACCCTCGGTGGAACACAGTCACTCCAGCTTGGACACCCCATCACACTACCCTCGGTGGAACACTCTCACTCCAGCTTGGACACCCCATCACACTACCCTCTGTGGGGCACACTCACTCCAGCTTGGACACCCCATCACACTACCCTCGGTGGAACACACTCACTCCAGCTTGGACACCCCATCACACTACCCTCGGTGGGGCACACTCACTCCAGCTTGGACACCCCATCACACTACCCTCGGTGGAACACACTCACTCCAGCTTGGACACCCCATCACACTACCCTCGGTGGAACACACTCACTCCAGCTTGGACACCCCATCACACTACCCTCGGTGGAACACACTGACTCCAGCTTGGACACCCCATCACACTACCCTCGGTGGAACACACTGACTCCAGCTTGGACACCCCATCACACTACCCTCGGTGGAACACACTGACTCCAGCTTGGACACCCCATCACACTACCCTCGGTGGAACACACTCACTCCAGCTTGGACACCCCATCACACTACCCTCGGTGGAACACACTGACTCCAGCTTGGACACCCCATCACACTACCCTCGGTGGAACACACTGACTCCAGCTTGGACACCCCATCACACTACCCTCGGTGGAACACACTCACTCCAGCTTGGACACCCCATCACACTACCCTCGGTGGAACACTCTCACTCCAGCTTGGACACCCCATCACACTACCCTCGGTGGGGCACACTCACTCCAGCTTGGACACCCCATCACACTACCCTCGGTGGAACACACTCACACCAGCTTGGACACCCCATCACACTACCCTCGGTGGGGCACACTCAATCCTGCTTGGACACCCCATCACACTACCCTCGGTGGAACACTCTCACTCCAGCTTGGACACCCCATCACACTACCCTCGGTGGAACACACTGACTCCAGCTTGGACGCCCCATCACACTACCCTCGGTGGAACACACTGACTCCAGCTTGGACACCCCATCACACTACCCTCGGTGGAGCACACTCACTCCAGCTTGGACACCCCATCACACTACCCTCGGTGGGGCACTCTAACTCCAGCTTGGACACCCCATCACACTACCCTCGGTGGAACACACTGACTCCAGCTTGGACACCCCATCACACTACCATCGGTGGAACACACTCACTCCAGCTTGGACACCCCATCACACTACCCTCGGTGGGGCACACTCACTCCAGCTTGGACACCCCATCACACTACCCTCGGTGGGGCACACTCACTCCAGCTTGGACACCCCATCACACTACCCTCGGTGGGGCACACTCACTCCAGCTTGGACACCCCATCACACTACCCTCGGTGGAACACACTGACTCCAGCTTGGACACCCCATCACACTACCCTCGGTGGAACACACTCACTCCAGCTTGGACACCCCATCACACTACCCTCGGTGGAACACACTCACTCCAGCTTGGACACCCCATCACACTACCCTCGGTGGAACACACTCACTCCAGCTTGGACACCCCATCACACTACCCTCGGTGGAACACACTGACTCCAGCTTGGACACCCCATCACACTACCCTCGGTGGAACACACTGACTCCAGCTTGGACACCCCATCACACTACCCTCGGTGGAACACACTCACTCCAGCTTGGACACCCCATCACACTACCCTCGGTGGAACACTCTCACTCCAGCTTGGACACCCCATCACACTACCCTCGGTGGGGCACACTGACTCCAGCTTGGACACCCCATCACACTACCCTCGGTGGAACACTCTCACTCCAGCTTGGACACCCCATCACACTACCCTCGGTGGGGCACTCTAACTCCAGCTTGGACACCCCATCACAGTACCCTCGGTGGGGCACTCTCACTCCAGCTTGGACACCCCATCACACTACCCTCGGTGGGGCACACTGACTCCAGCTTGGACACCCCATCACACTACCCTCCGTGGAACACACTCACTCCAGCTTGGACACCCCATCACACTACCCTCGGTGGAACACACTGACTCCAGCTTGGACACCCCATCACACTACCCTCCGTGGAACACACTCACTCCAGCTTGGACACCCCATCACACTACCCTCGGTGGAACACACTCACTCCAGCTTGGACACCCCATCACACTACCCTCGGTGGAACACTCTCACTCCAGCTTGGACACCCCATCACACTACCCTCGGTGGGGTACACTCACTCCAGCTTGGACACCCCATCACACTACCCTCGGTGGAACACACTGACTCCAGCTTGGACACCCCATCACACTACCCTCGGTGGAACACACTGACTCCAGCTTGGACACCCCGTCACACTACCCTCAGTGGAACACACTCACTCCAGCTTGGACACCCCATCACACTACCCTCGGTGGAACACACTGACTCCAGCTTGGACACCCCATCACACTACCCTCGGTGGAACACACTCACTCCAGCTTAGACACCCCATCACACTACCCTCGGTGGAACACACTGACTCCAGCTTGGACACCCCATCACACTACCCTCGGTGGAACACTCTCACTCCAGCTTGGACACCCCATCACAGTACCCTCGGTGGGGCACTCTCACTCCAGCTTGGACACACCATCACACTACCCTCGGTGGAACACACTCACTCCAGCTTGGACACCCCATCACACTACCCTCGGTGGAACACACTGACTCCAGCTTGGACACCCCGTCACACTACCCTCAGTGGAACACACTCACTCCAGCTTGGACACCCCATCACACTACCCTCGGTGGAACACACTGACTCCAGCTTGGACACCTCATCACACTACCCTCCGTGGAACACACTCACTCCAGCTTGGACACCCCATCACACTACCCTCGGTGGAACACACTGACTCCAGCTTGGACACCCCATCACACTACCCTCGGTGGGGCACACTGACTCCAGCTTGGACACCCCATCACACTACCCTCGGTGGGGCACACTGACTCCAGCTTGGACACCCCATCACACTACCCTCGGTGGAACACACTCACTCCAGCTTGGACACCCCATCTCACTACCCTCGGTGGAACACTCTCACTCCAGCTTGGACACCCCATCACACTACCCTCGGTGGGGCACACTGACTCCAGCTTGGACACCCCATCACACTACCCTCGGTGGAACACACTCACTCCAGCGTGGACACCCCATCACACTACCCTCGGTGGGGCACACTGACTCCAGCTTGGACACCCCATCACACTACCCTCGGTGGGGGACACTCACTCCAGCTTGGACACCCCATCACACTACCCTCGGTGGAACACACTCACTCCAGCTTGGACACCCCATCACACTACCCTCGGTGGAACACACTGACTCCAGCTTGGACACCCCATCACACTACCCTCGGTGGAACACACTGACTCCAGCTTGGACACCCCATCACACTACCCTCGGTGGGGCACACTGACTCCAGCTTGGACACCCCATCACACTACCCTCGGTGGAACACATTCACTCCAGCATGGACACCCCATCACACTACCCTCGGTGGAACACACTCACTCCAGCTTGGACACCCCATCACACTACCCTCGGTGGAACACACTCACTCCAGCATGGACACCCCATCACACTACCCTCGGTGGGGCACACTGACTCCAGCTTGGACACCCCATCACACTACCCTCGGTGGAACACACTGACCCCAGCTTGGACACCCCATCACACTACCCTCGGTGGGGCACACTGACTCCAGCTTGGACACCCCATCACACTACCCTCGGTGGAACACTCTCACTCCAGCTTGGACACCCCATCACACTACCCTCGGTGGAACACACTCACTCCAGCTTGGACACCCCATCACACTACCCTCGGTGGAACACACTCACTCCAGCTTGGACACCCCATCACACTACCCTCGGTGGAACACACTGACTCCAGCTTTTGACACCCCATCACACTACCCTCGGTGGAACACACTCACTCCAGCTTGGACACCCCATCACACTACCCTCGGTGGAACACACTCACTCCAGCTTGGACACCCCGTCACACTACCCTCCGTGGAACACACTGACTCCAGCTTGGACACCCCATCACACTACCCTCGGTGGAACACTCTCACTCCAGCTTGGACACCCCATCACACTACCCTCGGTGGAACACACTGACTCCAGCTTGGATACCCCATCACACTACCCTCGGTGGAACACACTGACTCCAGCTTGGACACCCCATCACAGTACCCTCGGTGGAACACACTGACTCCAGCTTGGACACCCCATCACACTACCCTCGGTGGAACACACTCACTCCAGCTTGGACACCCCATCACACTACCCTCGGTGGGGCACTCTAACTCCAGCTTGGACACCCCATCACACTACCCTCGGTGGAACACACTGACTCCAGCTTGGACACCCCATCACACTACCCTCGGTGGAACACACTGACCCCAGCTTGGACACCCCATCACACTACCCTCGGTGGGGCACACTCACTCCAGCTTGGACACCCCATCACACTACCCTCGGTGGAACACACTCACTCCAGCTTGGACACCCCATCACACTACCCTCGGTGGAACACACTGACTCCAGCTTGGACACCCCATCACACTACCCTCGGTGGAACACACTCACTCCAGCTTGGACACCCCATCACACTACCCTCGGTGGAACACACTCACTCCAGCTTGGACACCCCATCACACTACCCTCGGTGGAACACACTGACTCCAGCTTGGACACCCCATCACACTACCCTCGGTGGAACACACTCACTCCAGCTTGGACACCCCATCACACTACCCTCGGTGGAACACACTCACTCCAGCTTGGACACCCCATCACACTACCCTCGGTGGAACACACTGACTCCAGCTTGGACACCCCATCACACTACCCTCGGTGGAACACACTGACTCCAGCTTGGACACCCCATCACACTACCCTCGGTGGAACACTCTCACTCCAGCTTGGACACCCCATCACACTACCCTCGGTGGAACACACTCACTCCAGCTTGGACACCCCATCACACTACCCTCGGTGGAACACACTCACTCCAGCTTGGACACCCCATCACACTACCCTCGGTGGAACACACTCACTCCAGCTTGGACACCCCATCACACTACCCTCGGTGGAACACACTCACTCCAGCTTGGACACCCCATCACACTACCCTCGGTGGAACACACTGACTCCAGCTTGGACACCCCATCACACTACCCTCGGTGGAACACACTGTCTCCAGCTTGGACACCCCATCACACTACCCTCGGTGGAACTCACTGACTCCAGCTTGGACACCCCATCACACTACCCTCGGTGGAACTCACTGACTCCAGCTTGGACACCCCATCACACTACCCTCGGTGGAACACACTCACTCCAGCTTGGACACCCCATCACACTACCCTCGGTGGAACACACTGACTCCAGCTTGGACACCCCATCACACTACCCTCGGTGGAACACTCTGACTCCAGCTTGGACACCCCATCACACTACCCTCGGTGGAACACACTCACTCCAGCTTGGACACCCCATCACACTACCCTCGGTGGAACACACTGACTCCAGCTTGGACACCCCATCACACTACCCTCGGTGGAACACACTCACTCCAGCTTGGACACCCCATCACACTACCCTCGGTGGAACACACTCACTCCAGCTTGGACACCCCATCACACTACCCTCGGTGGAACACACTGACTCCATCTTGGACACCCCATCACACTACCCTCGGTGGAACACACTGACTCCAGCTTGGACACCCCATCACACTACCCTCGGTGGAACACACTGACTCCAGCTTGGACACCCCATCACACTACCCTCGGTGGAACACACTGACTCCAGCTTGGACACCCCATCACACTACCCTCAGTGGAACACACTCACTCCAGCTTGGACACCCCATCACACTACCCTCGGTGGAACACACTGACTCCAGCTTGGACACCCCATCACACTACCCTCAGTGGAACACACTCACTCCAGCTTGGACACCCCATCACACTACCCTCGGTGGAACACACTCACTCCAGCTTGGACACCCCATCACACTACCCTCGGTGGGGCACACTGACTCCAGCTTGGACACCCCATCACACTACCCTCGGTGGAACACTCTCACTCCAGCTTGGACACCCCATCACACTACCCTCGGTGGAACACACTCACTCCAGCTTGGACACCCCATCACACTACCCTCGGTGGAACACACTCACTCCAGCTTGGACACCCAATCACACTACCCTCGGTGGAACACACTGACTCGAGCTTGGACACCCCATCACACTACCCTCGGTGGAACACACTCACTCCAGCTTGGACACCCCATCACACTACCCTCGGTGGAACACACTGACTCCAGCTTGGACACCCCATCACACTACCCTCGGTGGGGCACACTGACTCCAGCTTGGACACCCCATCACACTACCCTCGGTGGAACACACTCACTCCAGCTTGGACACCCCATCACACTACCCTCGGTGGAACACACTCACTCCAGCTTGGACACCCCATCACACTACCCTCGGTGGGGCACACTGACTCCAGCTTGGACACCCCATCACACTACCCTCGGTGGGGCACACTGACTCCAGCTTGGACACCCCATCACACTACCCTCGGTGGAACACACTCACTCCAGCTTGGACACCCCATCACACTACCCTCGGTGGAACACTCTCACTCCAGCTTGGACACCCCATCACACTACCCTCGGTGGAACACACTCACTCCAGCTTGGACACCCCATCACACTACCCTCGGTGGAACACACTCACTCCAGCTTGGACACCCCATCACACTACCCTCGGTGGGGCAGACTGACTCCAGCTTGGACACCCCATCACACTACCCTCGGTGGAACACACTCACTCCAGCTTGGACACCCCATCACACTACCCTCGGTGGAACACACTCACTCCAGCTTGGACACCCCATCACACTACCCTCGGTGGAACACACTCACTCCAGCTTGGATACCCCATCACACTACACTCGGTGGGGCACACTCACTCCAGCTTGGACACCCCATCACACTACCCTCGGTGGAACACACTGACTCCAGCTTGGACACCCCATCACACTACCCTCGGTGGAACACACTCACTCCAGCTTGGACACCCCATCACACTACCCTCGGTGGAACACACTCACTCCAGCTTGAACACCCCATCACACTACCCTCGGTGGAACACACTCACTCCAGCTTGGACACCCCATCACACTTCCCTCGGTGGAACACACTGACTCCAGCTTGGACACCCCATCACACTACCCTCAGTGGGGCACACTCACTCCAGCTTGGACACCCCATCACACTACCCTCGGTGGAACACACTCACTCCAGCTTGGACACCCCATCACACTACCCTCGGTGGAACACACTCACTCCAGCTTGGATACCCCATCACACTATCCTCGGTGGGGCACACTCACTCCAGCTTGGACACCCCATCACACTACCCTCGGTGGAACACACTGACTCCAGCTTGGACACCCCATCACACTACCCTCGGTGGAACACACTCACTCCAGCTTGGACACCCCATCACACTACCCTCGGTGGAACACACTCACTCCAGCTTGGACACCCCATCACACTACCCTCGGTGGAACACACTCACTCCAGCTTGGACACCCCATCACACTTCCCTCGGTGGAACACACTGACTCCAGCTTGGACACCCCATCACACTACCCTCAGTGGGGCACACTCACTCCAGCTTGGACACCCCATCACACTACCCTCGGTGGAACACACTGACTCCAGCTTGGACACCCCATCACACTACCCTCGGTGGAACACACTGACTCCAGCTTGGACACCCCATCACACTACCCTCGGTGGAACACTCTCACTCCAGCTTGGACACCCCATCACACTACCCTCGGTGGAACACACTCACTCCAGCTTGGACACCCCATCACACTACCCTCGGTGGAACACACTCACTCCAGCTTGGACACCCCATCACACTACCCTCGGTGGAACACACTCACTCCAGCTTGGACACCCCATCACACTACCCTCGGTGGAACACACTCACTCCAGCTTGGACACCCCATCACACTACCCTCGGTGGAACACACTGACTCCAGCTTGGACACCCCATCACACTACCCTCGGTGGAACACACTGTCTCCAGCTTGGACACCCCATCACACTACCCTCGGTGGAACTCACTGACTCCAGCTTGGACACCCCATCACACTACCCTCGGTGGAACTCACTGACTCCAGCTTGGACACCCCATCACACTACCCTCGGTGGAACACACTCACTCCAGCTTGGACACCCCATCACACTACCCTCGGTGGAACACACTGACTCCAGCTTGGACACCCCATCACACTACCCTCGGTGGAACACTCTGACTCCAGCTTGGACACCCCATCACACTACCCTCGGTGGAACACACTCACTCCAGCTTGGACACCCCATCACACTACCCTCGGTGGAACACACTGACTCCAGCTTGGACACCCCATCACACTACCCTCGGTGGAACACACTCACTCCAGCTTGGACACCCCATCACACTACCCTCGGTGGAACACACTCACTCCAGCTTGGACACCCCATCACACTACCCTCGGTGGAACACACTGACTCCATCTTGGACACCCCATCACACTACCCTCGGTGGAACACACTGACTCCAGCTTGGACACCCCATCACACTACCCTCGGTGGAACACACTCACTCCAGCTTGGACACCCCATCACACTACCCTCGGTGGAACACACTGACTCCAGCTTGGACACCCCATCACACTACCCTCAGTGGAACACACTCACTCCAGCTTGGACACCCCATCACACTACCCTCGGTGGAACACACTGACTCCAGCTTGGACACCCCATCACACTACCCTCAGTGGAACACACTCACTCCAGCTTGGACACCCCATCACACTACCCTCGGTGGAACACACTCACTCCAGCTTGGACACCCCATCACACTACCCTCGGTGGGGCACACTGACTCCAGCTTGGACACCCCATCACACTACCCTCGGTGGAACACTCTCACTCCAGCTTGGACACCCCATCACACTACCCTCGGTGGAACACACTCACTCCAGCTTGGACACCCCATCACACTACCCTCGGTGGAACACACTCACTCCAGCTTGGACACCCAATCACACTACCCTCGGTGGAACACACTGACTCGAGCTTGGACACCCCATCACACTACCCTCGGTGGAACACACTCACTCCAGCTTGGACACCCCATCACACTACCCTCGGTGGAACACACTGACTCCAGCTTGGACACCCCATCACACTACCCTCGGTGGGGCACACTGACTCCAGCTTGGACACCCCATCACACTACCCTCGGTGGAACACACTCACTCCAGCTTGGACACCCCATCACACTACCCTCGGTGGAACACTCTCACTCCAGCTTGGACACCCCATCACACTACCCTCGGTGGAACACACTCACTCCAGCTTGGACACCCCATCACACTACCCTCGGTGGAACACACTGACCCCAGCTTGGACACCCCATCACACTACCCTCGGTGGAACACACTCACTCCAGCTTGGACACCCCATCACACTACCCTCGGTGGGGCACACTCACTCCAGCTTGGACACCCCATCACACTACCCTCGGTGGAACACACTCACTCCAGCTTGGACAGCCCATCACACTACCCTCGGTGGAACACACTCACTCCAGCTTGGACACCCCATCACACTACCCTCGGTGGAACACTCTCACTCCAGCTTGGACACCCCATCACACTACCCTCGGTGGAACACTCTCACTCCAGCTTGGACACCCCATCACACTACCCTCGGTGGGGCACACTCACTCCAGCTTGGACACCCCATCACACTACCCTCGGTGGAACACACTGACTCCAGCTTGGACACCCCATCACACTACCCTCGGTGGAACACTCTCACTCCAGCTTGGACACCCCATCACACTACCCTCGGTGGAACACACTGACTCCAGCTTGGACACCCCATCACACTACCCTCGGTGGGGCACACTGACTCCAGCTTGGACACCCCATCACACTACCCTCGGTGGAACACACTGACTCCAGCTTGGACACCCCATCACACTACCCTCGGTGGAACACACTCACTCCAGCTTGGACACCCCATCACACTACCCTCGGTGGAACACACTGACTCCAGCTTGGACACCCCATCACACTACCCTCGGTGGAACACACTGACTCCAGCTTGGACACCCCATCACACTACCCTCGGTGGAACACACTGACTCCAGCTTGGACACCCCATCACACTACCCTCGGTGGAACACACTGACTCCAGCTTGGACACCCCATCACACTACCCTCGGTGGAACACACTCACTCCAGCTTGGACACCCCATCACACTACCCTCGGTGGAACACACTGACTCCAGCTTGGACACCCCATCACACTACCCTCGGTGGAACACACTGACTCCAGCTTGGACACCCCATCACACTACCCTCGGTGGAACACACTCACTCCAGCTTGGACACCCCATCACACTACCCTCGGTGGGGCACACTGACTCCAGCTTGGACACCCCATCACACTACCCTCGGTGGAACACACTCACTCCAGCTTGGACACCCCATCACACTACCCTCGGTGGAACACACTCACTCCAGCTTGGACACCCCATCACACTACCCTCGGTGGGGCACACTGACTCCAGCTTGGACACCCCATCACACTACCCTCGGTGGGGCACACTGACTCCAGCTTGGACACCCCATCACACTACCCTCGGTGGAACACACTCACTTCAGCTTGGACACCCCATCACACTACCCTCGGTGGAACACTCTCACTCCAGCTTGGACACCCCATCACACTACCCTCGGTGGAACACACTCACTCCAGCTTGGACACCCCATCACACTACCCTCGGTGGAACACACTCACTCCAGCTTGGACACCCCATCACACTACCCTCGGTGGGGCAGACTGACTCCAGCTTGGACACCCCATCACACTACCCTCGGTGGAACACACTCACTCCAGCTTGGACACCCCATCACACTACCCTCGGTGGAACACACTCACTCCAGCTTGGACACCCCATCACACTACCCTCGGTGGAACACACTCACTCCAGCTTGGATACCCCATCACACTACCCTCGGTGGGGCACACTCACTCCAGCTTGGACACCCCATCACACTACCCTCGGTGGAACACACTGACTCCAGCTTGGACACCCCATCACACTACCCTCGGTGGAACACACTCACTCCAGCTTGGACACCCCATCACACTACCCTCGGTGGAACACACTCACTCCAGCTTGGACACCCCATCACACTACCCTCGGTGGAACACACTCACTCCAGCTTGGACACCCCATCACACTTCCCTCGGTGGAACACACTGACTCCAGCTTGGACACCCCATCACACTACCCTCAGTGGGGCACACTCACTCCAGCTTGGACACCCCATCACACTACCCTCGGTGGAACACACTCACTCCAGCTTGGACACCCCATCACACTACCCTCGGTGGAACACACTCACTCCAGCTTGGACACCCCATCACACTACCCTCGGTGGGGCACACTCACTCCAGCTTGGACACCCCATCACACTACCCTCGGTGGAACACTCTCACTACAGCTTGGACACCCCATCACACTACCCTCGGTGGAACACACTGACTCCAGCTTGGACACGCCATCACACTACCCTCGGTGGAACACACTCACTCCAGCTTGGACACCCCATCACACTACCCTCGGTGGAACACACTGACTCCAGCTTGGACACCCCATCACACTACCCTCGGTGGAACACACTGACTCCAGCTTGGACACCCCATCACACTACCCTCGGTGGAACACACTCACTCCAGCTTGGACACCCCATCACACTACCCTCGGTGGAACACACTCACTCCAGCTTGGACACCCCATCACACTACCCTCGGTGGAACACACTCACTCCAGCTTGGACACCCCATCACACTACCCTCGGTGGAACACACTCACTCCAGCTTGGACACCCCATCACACTACCCTCGGTGGAACACACTCACTCCAGCTTCGACACCCCATCACACTACCCTCGGTGGAACACACTCACTCCAGCTTGGACACCCCATCACACTACCCTCGGTGGAACACACTCACTCCAGCTTGGACACCCCATCACACTACCCTCAGTGGGGCACACTCACTCCAGCTTGGACACCCCATCACACTACCCTCGGTGGGGCACTCTCACTCCAGCTTGGACACCCCATCACACTACCCTCGGTGGGGCACTCTCACTCCAGCTTGGACACCCCATCACACTACCCTCGGTGGAACACACTGACTCCAGCTTGGACACCCCATCACACTACCCTCGGTGGAACACACTCACTCCAGCTTGGACACCCCATCACACTACCCTCGGTGGAACACTCTCACTCCAGCTTGGACACCCCATCACACTACCCTCGGTGGAACACACTCACTCCAGCTTGGACACCCCATCACACTACCCTCGGTGGAACACACTGACTCCAGCTTGGACACCCCATCACACTACCCTCGGTGGAACACACTGACTCCAGCTTGGACACCCCATCACACTACCCTCGGTGGGGCACACTGACTCCAGCTTGGACACCCCATCACACTACCCTCGGTGGGGCACTCTCACTCCAGCTTGGACACCCCATCACACTACCCTCGGTGGGGCACTCTCACTCCAGCTTGGACACCCCATCACACTACCCTCGGTGGAACACACTGACTCCAGCTTGGACACCCCATCACACTACCCTCGGTGGAACACACTGACTCCAGCTTGGACACCCCATCACACTACCCTCGGTGGAACACTCTCACTCCAGCTTGGACACCCCATCACACTACCCTCGGTGGAACACACTGACTCCAGCTTGGACACCCCATCACACTACCCTCGGTGGGGCACACTGACTCCAGCTTGGACACCCCATCACACTACCCTCGGTGGAACACACTGACTCCAGCTTGGACACCCCATCACACTACCCTCGGTGGAACACTCTCACTCCAGCTTGGACACCCCATCACACTACCCTCGGTGGAACACACTCACTCCAGCTTGGACACCCCATCACACTACCCTCGGTGGAACACACTCACTCCAGCTTGGACACCCCATCACACTACCCTCGGTGGAACACTCTCACTCCAGCTTGGACACCCCATCACACTACCCTCGGTGGAACACACTGACTCCAGCTTGGACACCCCATCACACTACCCTCGGTGGAACACTCTCACTCCAGCTTGGACACCCCATCACACTACCCTCGGTGGAACACTCTCACTCCAGCTTGGACACCCCATCACACTACCCTCGGTGGAACACACTCACTCCAGCTTGGACACCCCATCACACTACCCTCGGTGGGGCACACTCACTCCAGCTTGGACACCCCATCACACTACCCTCGGTGGGGCACACTGACTCCAGCTTGGACACCCCATCACACTACCCTCGGTGGGGCACACTGACTCCAGCTTGGACACCCCATCACCCTACCCTCGGTGGAACACTCACTCCAGCTTGGACACCACATCACACTACCCTCGGTGGGGCACACTGACTCCAGCTTGGACACCCCATCACACTACCCTCGGTGGAACACACTGACTCCAGCTTGGACACCCCATCACACTACCCTCGGTGGAACACACTCACTCCAGCTTGGACACCCCATCACACTACCCTCGGTGGAACACACTGACTCCAGCTTGGACACCCCATCACACTACCCTCGGTGGAACACACTGACTCCAGCTTGGACACCCCATCACACTACACTCGGTGGGGCACACTGACTCCAGCTTGGACACCCCATCACACTACCCTCGGTGGAACACACTCACTCCAGCTTGGACACCCCATCACACTACCCTCGGTGGAACACACTCACTCCAGCTTGGACACCCCATCACACTACCCTCGGTGGAACACACTCACTCCAGCTTGGACACCCCATCACACTACCCTCGGTGGGGCACACTGACTCCAGCTTGGACACCCCATCACACTACCCTCGGTGGAACACACTGACTCCAGCTTGGACACCCCATCACACTACCCTCGGTGGAACACACTGACTCCAGCTTGGACACCCCATCACACTACCCTCGGTGGGGCACACTGACTCCAGCTTGGACACCCCATCACACTACCCTCGGTGGGGCACACTGACTCCAGCTTGGACACCCCATCACACTACCCTCGGTGGGGCACACTGACTCCAGCTTGGACACCCCATCACCCTACCCTCGGTGGAACACTCACTCCAGCTTGGACACACCATCACACTACCCTCGGTGGAACACACTGACTCCAGCTTGGACACCCCATCACACTACCCTCGGTGGAACACACTGACTCCAGCTTGGACACCCCATCACACTACCCTCGGTGGAACACACTCACTCCAGCTTGGACACCCCATCACACTACCCTCGATGGAACACACTCACTCCAGCTTGGACACCCCATCACACTACCCTCGGTGGAACACACTCACTCCAGCTTGGACACCCCATCACACTACCCTCGGTGGAACACACTCACTCCAGCTTGGACACCCCATCACACTACCCTCGGTGGAACACACTGACTCCAGCTTGGACACCCCATCACACTACCCTCGGTGGGGCACACTGACCCCAGCTTGGACACCCCATCACACTACCCTCGGTGGGGCACACTGACTCCAGCTTGGACACCCCATCACACTACCCTCGGTGGGGCACACTGACTCCAGCTTGGACACCCCATCACACTACCCTCGGTGGAACACTCTCACTCCAGCTTGGACACCCCATCACACTACCCTCGGTGGAACACACTGACTCCAGCTTGGACACCCCATCACACTACCCTCGGTGGGACACACTGACTCCAGCTTGGACACCCCATCACACTACCCTCGGTGGGGCACACTGACTCCAGCTTGGACACCCCATCACACTACCCTCGGTGGAACACACTCACTCCAGCTTGGACACCCCATCACACTACCCTCGGTGGAACACTCTCACTCCAGCTTGGACACCCCATCACACTACCCTCGGTGGAACACACTCACTCCAGCTTGGACACCCCATCACACTACCCTCGGTGGAACACTCTCACTCCAGCTTGGACACCCCATCACACTACCCTCGGTGGGGCACACTGACTCCAGCTTGGACACCCCATCACACTACCCTCGGTGGAACACACTCACTCCAACTTGGACACCCCATCACACTACCCTCGGTGGAACACACTGACTCCAGCTTGGACACCCCATCACACTACCCTCGGTGGAACACACTCACTCCAGCTTGGACACCCCATCACACTACCCTCGGTGGAACACACTCACTCCAGCTTGGACACCCCATCACACTACCCTCGGTGGGGCACACTCACTCCAGCTTGGACACCCCATCACACTACCCTCGGTGGAACACTCTCACTCCAGCTTGGACACCCCATCACACTACCCTCGGTGGAACACACTGACTCCAGCTTGGACACCCCATCACACTACCCTCGGTGGAACACACTCACTCCAGCTTGGACACCCCATCACACTACCCTCGGTGGGGCACACTGACTCCAGCTTGGACACCCCATCACACTACCCTCGGTGGAAAACACTCACTCCAGCTTGGACACCCCATCACACTACCCTCGGTGGAACACACTGACTCCAGCTTGGACACCCCATCACACTACCCTCGGTGGAACACACTCACTCCAGCTTGGACACCCCATCACACTACCCTCGGTGGAACACACTCACTCCAGCTTGGACACCCCATCACACTACCCTCGGTGGAACACACTGACTCCAGCTTGGACACCCCATCACACTACCCTCGGTGGAACACACTCACTCCAGCTTGGACACCCCATCACACTACCCTCGGTGGGGCACACTCACTCCAGCTTGGACACCCCATCACACTACCCTCGGTGGGGCACACTGACTCCAGCTTGGACACCCCATCACACTACCCTCGGTGGAACACACTCACTCCAGCTTGGACACCCCATCACACTACCCTCGGTGGAACACACTGACTCCAGCTTGGACACCCCATCACACTACCCTCGGTGGGGCACACTGACTCCAGCTTGGACACCCCATCACACTACCCTCGGTGGGGCACACTGACTCCAGCTTGGACACCCCATCACACTACCCTCGGTGGAACACACTCACTCCAGCTTGGACACCCCATCACACTACCCTCGGTGGAACACACTGACTCCAGCTTGGACACCCCATCACACTACCCTCGGTGGAACACACTCACTCCAGCTTGGACACCCCATCACACTACCCTCGGTGGGGCACACTCACTCCAGCTTGGACACCCCATCACACTACCCTCAGTGAAACACTCTCACTCCAGCTTGGACACCCCATCACACTACCCTCGGTGGAACACTCTCACTCCAGCTTGGACACACCATCACACTACCCTCGGTGGGGCACTCTCACTCCAGCTTGGACACCCCATCACACTACCCTCGGTGGGGCACTCTCACTCCAGCTTGGACACCCCATCACACTACCCTCGGTGGAACACTCTCACTCCAGCTTGGACACCCCATCACACTACCCTCGGTGGGGCACTCTCACTCCAGCTTGGACACCCCATCACACCACCCTCGGTAGAACACACTGACTCCAGCTTGGTCACCCCATCACACTACCCTCGGTGGGGCACTCTCACTCCAGCTTGGACACCCCATCACACTACCCTCGGTGGGGCACACTGACTCCAGCTTGGACACCCCATCACACTACCCTCGGTGGAACACTCTCACTCCAGCTTGGACACCCCATCACACTACCCTCGGTGGAACACACTGACTCCAGCTTGGACACCCCATCACACTACCCTCGGTGGAACACTCTCACTCCAGCTTGGACACCCCATCACACTACCCTCGGTGGAACACACTGACTCCAGCTTGGACACCCCATCACACTACCCTCGGTGGAACACTCTCACTCCAGCTTGGACACCCCATCACACTACCCTCGGTGGAACACACTGACTCCAGCTTGGACAGCCCATCACACTACCCTCGGTGGAACACACTGACTCCAGCTTGGACACCCCATCACACTACCCTCGGTGGAACACACTCACTCCAGCTTGGACACCCCATCACACTACCCTCGGTGGAACACACTGACTCCAGCTTGGACACCCCATCACACTACCCTCGGTGGAACACACTGACTCCAGCTTGGACACCCCATCACACTACCCTCGGTGGAACACACTGACTCCAGCTTGGACACCCCATCACACTACCCTCGGTGGGGCACTCTCACTCCAGCTTGGACACCCCATCACACTACCCTCGGTGGAACACACTCACTCCAGCTTGGACACCCCATCACACTACCCTCGGTGGAACACACTGACTCCAGCTTGGACACCCCATCACACTACCCTCGGTGGAACACACTCACTCCAGCTTGGACACCCCATCACACTACCCTCGGTGGAACACACTGACTCCAGCTTGGACACCCCATCACACTACCCTCGGTGGAACACTCTCACTCCAGCTTGGACACCCCATCACACTACCCTCGGTGGAACACACTGACTCCATCTTGGACACCCCATCACATTACCCTCGGTGGAACACACTCACTCCAGCTTGGACACCTCATCACACTACCCTCGGTGGAACACACTCACTCCAGCTTGGACACCCCATCACACTACCCTCGGTGGAACACACTCACTCCAGCTTGGACACACCATCACACTACCCTCGGTGGGGCACACTCACTCCAGCTTGGACACCCCATCACACTACCCTCGGTGGAACACACTCACTCCAGCTTGGACACCCCATCACACTACCCTCGGTGGAACACACTCACACCAGCTTGGACACCCCATCACACTACCCTCGGTGGAACACTCTCACTCCAGCTTGGACACCCCATCACACTACCCTCGGTGGAACACACTCACTCCAGCTTGGACACCCCATCACACTACCCTCGGTGGGACACACTGACTCCAGCTTGGACACCCCATCACACTACCCTCGGTGGAACACACTCACTCCAGCTTGGACACCCCATCACACTACCCTCGGTGGAACACACTGACTCCAGCTTGGACACCCCATCACACTACCCTCGGTGGAACACACTGACTCCAGCTTGGACACCCCATCACACTACCCTCGGTGGAACACACTCACTCCAGCTTGGACACCCCATCACACTACCCTCGGTGGAACACACTGACTCCAGCTTGGACACCCCATCACACTACCCTCGGTGGAACACTCTCACTCCAGCTTGGACACCCCATCACACTACCCTCGGTGGAACACACTGACTCCATCTTGGACACCCCATCACATTACCCTCGGTGGAACACACTCACTCCAGCTTGGACACCCCATCACACTACCCTCGGTGGAACACACTGACTCCAGCTTGGACACCCCATCACACTACCCTCGGTGGGGCACACTCACTCCAGCTTGGACACCCCATCACACTACCCTCGGTGGAACACACTGACTCCAGCTTGGACACCCCATCACACTACCGTCGGTGGAACACACTCACTCCAGCTTGGACACCCCATCACACTACCCTCGGTGGAACACACTCACTCCAGCTTGGACACACCATCACACTACCCTCGGTGGGGCACACTCACTCCAGCTTGGACACCACATCACACTACCCTCGGTGGAACACTCTCACTCCAGCTTGGACACCCCATCACACTACCCTCGGTGGAACACACTGACTCCAGCTTGGACACCTCATCACACTACCCTCGGTGGGGCACACTGACTCCAGCTGGGACACCTCATCACACTACCCTCGGTGGGACACACTGACTCCAGCTTGGACACCCCATCACACTACCCTCAGTGGGGCACTCTCACTCCAGCTTGGACACCCCATCACACTACCCTCGGTGGAACACACTGACTCCAGCTTGGACACCCCATCACACTTCCCTCGGTGGGGCACACTCACTCCAGCTTGGACACCCCATCACACTACCCTCGGTGGAACACACTCACTCCAGCTTGGACACCCCATCACACTACCCTCGGTGGAACACTCTCACTCCAGCTTGGACACCCCATCACACTACCCTCGGTGGAACACACTCACTCCAGCTTGGACACCCCATCACACTACCCTCGGTGGAACACACTCACTCCAGCTTGGACACCCAATCACACTACCCTCGGTGGAACACTCTCACTCCAGCTTGGACACCCCATCACACTACCCTCGGTGGAACACACTCACTCCAGCTTTGACACCCCATCACACTACCCTCGGTGGAACACACTCACTCCAGCTTGGACACCCCATCACACTACCCTCGGTGGAACACACTGACCCCAGCTTGGACACCCCATCACACTACCCTCGGTGGAACACACTCACTCCAGCTTGGACACCCCATCACACTACCCTCGGTGGGGCACTCTCACTCCAGCTTGGACACCCCATCACACTACCCTCGGTGTAACACACTCACTCCAGCTTGGACACCCCATCACACTACCCTCGGTGGGGCACACTGACTCCAGCTTGGACACCCCATCACACTACCCTCGGTGTAACACACTCACTCCAGCTTGGACACCCCATCACACTACCCTCGGTGGAACACACTCACTCCAGCTTGTACACCCCATCACACTACCCTCGGTGGAACACACTCACTCCAGCTTGGACACCCCATCACACTACCCTCGGTGGGGCACACTGACTCCAGCTTGGACACCCCATCACACTACCCTCCGTGGAACACACTGACTCCAGCTTGGACACCCCATCACACTACCCTCGGTGGAACACTCTCACTCCAGCTTGGACACCCCATCACACTACCCTCGGTGGAACACTCTCACTCCAGCTTGGACACCCCATCACACTACCCTCCGTGGAACACACTGACTCCAGCTTGGACACCCCATCACACTACCCTCGGTGGAACACACTCACTCCAGCTTGGACACCCCATCACACTACCCTCGGTGGAACACACTGACTCCAGCTTGGACACCCCATCACACTACCCTCGGTGGAACACTCTCACTCCAGCTTGGACACCCCATCACACTACCCTCGGTGGAACACACTCACTCCAGCTTGGACACCCCATCACACTACCCTCGGTGGAACACACTCACTCCAGCTTGGACACCCTATCACACTACCCTCGGTGGGGTACACTGACTCCAGCTTGGACACCCCATCACACTACCCTCGGTGGGGCACACTCACTCCAGCTTGGACACCCCATCACACTACCCTCGGTGGAACACACTCACTCCAGCTTGGACACCCCATCACACTACCCTCGGTGGAACACTCTCACTCCAGCTTGGACACCCCATCACACTACCCTCGGTGGAACACACTGACTCCAGCTTGGACACCCCATCACACTACCCTCGGTGGAACACACTGACTCCAGCTTGGACACCCCATCACACTACCCTCGGTGGAACACACTGACTCCAGCTTGGACACCCCATCACACTACCCTCGGTGGAACACTCTCACTCCAGCTTGGACACCCCATCACACTACCCTCGGTGGAACACACTGACTCCAGCTTGGACAGCCCATCACACTACCCTCGGTGGGGCACACTCACTCCAGCTTGGACACCCCATCACACTACCCTCGGTGGAACACACTCACTCCAGCTTGGACACCCCATCACACTACCCTCGGTGGAACACTCTCACTCCAGCTTGGACACCCCATCACACTACCCTCGGTGGAACACACTCACTCCAGCTTGGACACCCCATCACACTACCCTCGGTGGAACACACTCACTCCAGCTTGGACACCCAATCACACTACCCTCGGTGGAACACTCTCACTCCAGCTTGGACACCCCATCACACTACCCTCGGTGGAACACACTCACTCCAGCTTTGACACCCCATCACACTACCCTCGGTGGAACACACTCACTCCAGCTTGGACACCCCATCACACTACCCTCGGTGGAACACACTGACCCCAGCTTGGACACCCCATCACACTACCCTCGGTGGAACACACTCACTCCAGCTTGGACACCCCATCACACTACCCTCGGTGGGGCACTCTCACTCCAGCTTGGACACCCCATCACACTACCCTCGGTGGGGCACACTGACTCCAGCTTGGACACCCCATCACACTACCCTCGGTGTAACACACTCACTCCAGCTTGGACACCCCATCACACTACCCTCGGTGGAACACACTCACTCCAGCTTGTACACCCCATCACACTACCCTCGGTGGAACACACTCACTCCAGCTTGGACACCCCATCACACTACCCTCGGTGGGGCACACTGACTCCAGCTTGGACACCCCATCACACTACCCTCCGTGGAACACACTGACTCCAGCTTGGACACCCCATCACACTACCCTCGGTGGAACACTCTCACTCCAGCTTGGACACCCCATCACACTACCCTCGGTGGAACACTCTCACTCCAGCTTGGACACCCCATCACACTACCCTCCGTGGAACACACTGACTCCAGATTGGACACCCCATCACACTACCCTCGGTGGAACACACTCACTCCAGCTTGGACACCCCATCACACTACCCTCGGTGGAACACACTGACTCCAGCTTGGACACCCCATCACACTACCCTCGGTGGAACACTCTCACTCCAGTTTGGACACCCCATCACACTACCCTCGGTGGAACACACTCACTCCAGCTTGGACACCCCATCACACTACCCTCGGTGGAACACACTCACTCCAGCTTGGACACCCCATCACACTACCCTCGGTGGGGTACACTGACTCCAGCTTGGACACCCCATCACACTACCCTCGGTGGGGCACACTCACTCCAGCTTGGACACCCCATCACACTACCCTCGGTGGAACACACTCACTCCAGCTTGGACACCCCATCACACTACCCTCGGTGGAACACTCTCACTCCAGCTTGGACACCCCATCACACTACCCTCGGTGGAACACACTGACTCCAGCTTGGACACCCCATCACACTACCCTCGGTGGAACACACTGACTCCAGCTTGGACACCCCATCACACTACCCTCGGTGGAACACACTGACTCCAGCTTGGACACCCCATCACACTACCCTCGGTGGAACACTCTCACTCCAGCTTGGACACCCCATCACACTACCCTCGGTGGAACACACTGACTCCAGCTTGGACACCCCATCACACTACCCTCGGTGGGGCACACTCACTCCAGCTTGGACACCCCATCACACTACCCTCGGTGGAACACACTCACTCCAGCATGGACACCCCATCACACTACCCTCGGTGGAACACACTCACTCCAGCTTGGACACCCCATCACACAACCCTCGGTGGAACACTCTCACTCCAGCTTGGACACCCCATCACACAACCCTCGGTGGAATACACTGACTCCAGCTTGGACACCCCATCACACTACCCTCGGTGGAACACACTCACTCCAGCTTGGACACCCCATCACACTACCCTCGGTGGGGCACACTGACTCCAGCTTGGACACCCCATCACACAACCCTCGGTGGAACACACTGACTCCAGCTTGGACACCCCATCACACTACCCTCGGTGGGGTACACTCACTCCAGCTTGGACACCCCATCACACTACCCTCGGTGGAACACTCTCACTCCAGCTTGGACACCCCATCACACAACCCTCGGTGGAACACACTGACTCCAGCTTGGACACCCCATCACACAACCCTCGGTGGAACACACTGACTCCAGCTTGGACACCCCATCACACTACCCTCGGTGGAACACACTCACTCCAGCTTGGACACCCCATCACACTACCCTCGGTGGAACACACTGACTCCAGCTTGGACACCCCATCACACAACCCTCGGTGGAACACACTGACTCCAGCTTGGACACCCCATCACACTACCCTCGGTGGGGTACACTGACTCCAGCTTGGACACACCATCACACTACCCTCGGTGGAACACACTGACTCCAGCTTGGACACCCCATCACACTACCCTCGGTGGAACACTCACTCCAGCTTGGACACCCCATCACACTACCCTCGGTGGGGCACACTGACTCCAGCTTGGACACCCCATCACACTACCCTCGGTGGAACACACTGACTCCAGCTTGGACACCCCATCACACTACCCTCGGTGGGGTACACTGACTCCAGCTTGGACACCCCATCACACTACCCTCGGTGGAACACACTCACTCCAGCTTGGACACCCCATCACACTACCCTCGGTGGGGTACACTGACTCCAGCTTGGACACCCCATCACACTACCCTCGGTGGAACACACTCACTCCAGCTTGGACACCCCATCACACTACCCTCGGTGGAACACACTCATTCCAGCTTGGACACCCCATCACACTACCCTCGGTGGAACACACTCACTCCAGCTTGGACACCCCATCACACTACCCTCGGTGGAACACACTCACTCCAGCTTGGACACCCCATCACACTACCCTCGGTGGAACACACTCACTCCAGCTTGGACACCCCATCACACTACCCTCGGTGGAACACACTCACTCCAGCTTGGACACCCCATCACACTACCCTCGGTGGAACACACTCACTCCAGCTTGGACACCCCATCACACTACCCTCGGTGGAACACACTGACTCCAGCTTGGACACCCCATCACACTACCCTCGGTGGGGCACACTGACTCCAGCTTGGACACCCCATCACACTACCCTCGGTGGAACACACTGACTCCAGCTTGGACACCCCATCACACTACCCTCGGTGGGGCACACTGACTCCAGCTTGGACACCCCATCACACTACCCTCGGTGGAACACACTCACTCCAGCTTGGACACCCCATCACACTACCCTCGGTGGGGCACTCTCACTCCAGCTTGGACACCCCATCACACTACCCTCGGTGGAACACACTGACTCCAGCTTGGACACCCCATCACACTACCCTCGGTGGAACACACTGACTCCAGCTTGGACACCCCATCACACTACCCTCGGTGGAACACACTCACTCCAGCTTGGACACCCCGTCACACTACCCTCGGTGGAACACACTGACTCCAGCTTGGACACCCCATCACACTACCCTCGGTGGGGCACACTGACTCCAGCTTGGACACCCCATCACACTACCCTCGGTGGGACACACTGACTCCAGCTTGGACACCCCATCACACTACCCTCGGTGGGGCACTCTCACTCCAGCTTGGACACCCCATCACACTACCCTCGGTGGAACACACTCACTCCAGCTTGGACACCCCATCACACTACCCTCGGTGGAACACACTCACTCCAGCTTGGACACCCCATCACACTACCCTCGGTGGAACACACTCACTCCAGCTTGGACACCCCATCACACTACCCTCGGTGGAACACACTCACTCCAGCTTGGACACCCCATCACACTACCCTCGGTGGGGCACACTCACTCCAGCTTGGACACCCCATCACACTACCCTCGGTGGAACACACTGACTCCAGCTTGGACACCCCATCACACTACCCTCGGTGGGACACACTGACTCCAGCTTGGACACCCCATCACACTACCCTCGGTGGAACACACTCACTCCAGCTTGGACACCCCATCACACTACCCTCGGTGGAACACACTGACTCCAGCTTGGACACCCCATCACACTACCCTCGGTGGAACACACTGACTCCAGCTTGGACACCCCATCACACTACCCTCGGTGGAACACACTCACTCCAGCTTGGACACCCCATCACACTACCCTCGGTGGGGCACACTGACTCCAGCTTGGACACCCCATCACACTACCCTCGGTGGAACACACTCACTCCAGCTTGGACACCCCATCACACTACCCTCGGTGGAACACACTCACTCCAGCTTGGACACCCCATCACACTACCCTCGGTGGGGCACACTGACTCCAGCTTGGACACCCCATCACACTACCCTCGGTGGAACACTCTCACTCCAGCTTGGACACCCCATCACACTACCCTCGGTGGGACACACTGACTCCAGCTTGGACACCCCATCACACTACCCTCGGTGGAACACACTCACTCCAGCTTGGACACCCCATCACACTACCCTCGGTGGGGCACACTGACTCCAGCTTGGACACCCCATCACACTACCCTCGGTGGGGCACACTGACTCCAGCTTGGACACCCCATCACACTACCCTCGGTGGAACAGACTGACTCCAGCTTGGACACCCCATCACACTACCCTCGGTGGAACACACTGACTCCAGCTTGGACACCCCATCACACTACCCTCGGTGGAACACACTGACTCCAGCTTGGACACCCCATCACACTACCCTCGGTGGAACACTCTCACTCCAGCTTGGACACCCCATCACACTACCCTCGGTGGAACACACTGACTCCAGCTTGGACACCCCATCACACTACCCTCGGTGGAACACACTCACTCCAGCTTGGACACCCCATCACACTACCCTCGGTGGAACACACTGACTCCAGCTTGGACACCCCATCACACTACCCTCGGTGGAACACACTCACTCCAGCTTGGACACCCCATCACACTACCCTCGGTGGAACACACTCACTCCAGCTTGGACACCCCATCACACTACCCTCGGTGGAACACACTCACTCCAGCTTGGACACCCCATCACACTACCCTCGGTGGAACACACTCACTCCAGCTTGGACACCCCATCACACTACCCTCGGTGGAACACACTCACTCCAGCTTGGACACACCATCACACAACCCTCGGTGGAACACACTGACTCCAGCTTGGACACCCCATCACACTACCCTCGGTGGGGCACACTCACTCCAGCTTGGACACCCCATCACACTACCCTCGGTGGAACACACTGACTCCAGCTTGGACACCCCATCACACTACCCTCGGTGGAACACACTGACTCCAGCTTGGACACCCCATCAGACTACCCTCGGTGGGGCACACTCACTCCAGCTTGGACACCCCATCACACTACCCTCGGTGGGGCACACTCACTCCAGCTTGGACACCCCATCACACTACCCTCGGTGGAACACTCTCACTCCAGCTTGGACACCCCATCACACTACCCTCGGTGGAACACACTCACTCCAGCTTGGACACCCCATCACACTACCCTCGGTGGAACACACTCACTCCAGCTTGGTCACCCCATCACACTACCCTCGGTGGAACACACTGACTCCAGCTTGGACACCCCATCACACTACCCTCGGTGGAACACACTGACTCCAGCTTGGACACCCCATCACACTACCCTCGGTGGAACACACTGACCCCAGCTTGGACACCCCATCACACTACCCTCGGTGGAACACACTCACTCCAGCTTGGACACCCCATCACACTACCCTCGGTGGAACACACTCACTCCAGCTTGGACACCCCATCACACTACCCTCGGTGGAACACTCTCACTCCAGCTTGGACACCCCATCACACTACCCTCGGTGGGGCACACTCACTCCAGCTTGGACACCCCATCACACTACCCTCGGTGGAACACACTCACTCCAGCTTGGACACCCCATCACACTACCCTCGGTGGAACACACTCACTCCAGCTTGGACACCCCATCACACTACCCTCGGTGGAACTCACTGACTCCAGCTTGGACACCCCATCACACTACCCTCGGTGGAACACTCTCACTCCAGCTTGGACACCCCATCACACTACCCTCGGTGGAACACACTGACTCCAGCTTGGACACCCCATCACACTACCCTCGGTGGAACACTCTCACTCCAGCTTGGACACCCCATAACACTACCCTCGGTGGAACACACTCACTCCAGCTTGGACACCCCATCACACTACCCTCGGTGGAACACACTGACTCCAGCTTGGACACCCCATCACACTACCCTCGGTGGAACTCACTGACTCCAGCTTGGACACCCCATCACACTACCCTCGGTGGAACACACTCACTCCAGCTTGGACACCCCATCACACTACCCTCGGTGGAACACACTCACTCCAGCTTGGACACCCCATCACACTACCCTCGGTGGAACACTCTCACTCCAGCTTGGACACCCCATCACTCTACCCTCAGTGGAACACACTGACTCCAGCTTGGACACCCCATCACACTACCCTCGGTGGAACACACTCACTCCAGCTTGGACACCCCATCACACTACCCTCGGTGGAACACACTCACTCCAGCTTGGACACCCCATCACACTACCCTCGGTGGAACACACTCACACCAGCTTGGACACCCCATCACACTACCCTCGGTGGAACACTCTCACTCCAGCTTGGACACCCCATCACACTACCCTCGGTGGAACACTCTCACTCCAGCTTGGACACCCCATCACACTACCCTCGGTGGAACACACTCACTCCAGCTTGGACACCCCATCACACTACCCTCGGTGGAACACACTCACTCCAGCTTGGACACCCCATCACACTACCCTCGGTGGAACACACTGACTCCAGCTTGGACACCCCATCACACTACCCTCGGTGGAACACTCTCACTCCAGCTTGGACACCCCATCACACTACCCTCGGTGGGGCACACTGACTCCAGCTTGGACACCCCATCACACTACCCTCGGTGGAACACTCTCACTCCAGCTTGGACACCCCATCACACTACCCTCGGTGGAACACACTGACTCCAGCTTGGACACCCCATCACACTACCCTCGGTGGAACACACTCTCTCCAGCTTGGACACCCCATCACACTACCCTCGGTGGGGCACACTGACTCCAGCTTGGACACCCCATCACACTACCCTCGGTGGAACACACTGACTCCAGCTGGGACTCCCCATCACACTACCCTCGGTGGAACACACTGACTCCAGCTGGGACACCCCATCACACTACCCTCGGTGGGGCACACTGACTCCAGCTTGGACACCCCATCACACTACCCTCGGTGGAACACACTCACTCCAGCTTGGACACCCCATCACACTACCCTCGGTGGAACACTCTCACTCCAGCTTGGAAACCCCATCACACTACCCTCGGTGGGGCACACTCACTCCAGCTTGGACACCCCATCACACTACCCTCGGTGGAACACTCTCACTCCAGCTTGGACACCCCATCACACTACCCTCGGTGGAACACACTCACTCCAGCTTGGACACCCCATCACACTACCCTCGGTGGAACACTCTCACTCCAGCTTGGACACCCCATCACACTACCCTCGGTGGAACACACTGACTCCAGCTTGGACACCCCATCACACTACCCTCGGTGGAACACTCTCACTCCAGCTTGGACACCCCATCACACTACCCTCGGTGGGGCACACTCACTCCAGCTTGGACACCCCATCACACTACCCTCGGTGGAACACTCTCACTCCAGCTTGGACACCCCATCACACTACCCTCGGTGGAACACACTGACTCCAGCTTGGACACCCCATCACACTACCCTCGGTGGGGCACACTCACTCCAGCTTGGACAGCCCATCACACTACCCTCGGTGGAACACACTGACTCCAGCTTGGACACCCCATCACACTACCCTCGGTGGAACACACTGACTCCAGCTTGGACACCCCATCACACTACCCTCGGTGGAACACTCACACTCCAGCTTGGACACCCCATCACACTACCCTCGGTGGAACACACTGACTCCAGCTTGGACACCCCATCACACTACCCTCGGTGGGGCACACTGACTCCAGCTTGGACACCCCATCACACTACCCTCGGTGGAACACACTCACTCCAGCTTGGACACCCCATCACACTACCCTCGGTGGAACACACTGACTCCAGCTTGGACACCCCATCACACTACCCTCGGTGGAACACACTCACTCCAGCTTGGACACCCCATCACACTACCCTCGGTGGAACACACTGACTCCAGCTTGGACACCCCATCACACTACCCTCGGTGGGGCACACTCACTCCAGCTTGGACACCCCATCACACTACCCTCGGTGGGGCACTCTCACTCCAGCTTGGACACCCCATCACACTACCCTCGGTGGAACACACTCACTCCAGCTTGGACACCCCATCACACTACCCTCGGTGGAACACACTGACTCCAGCTTGGACACCCCATCACACTACCCTCGGTGGAACACACTGACTCCAGCTTGGACACCCCATCACACTACCCTCGGTGGGGCACACTGACCCCAGCTTGGACACCCCATCACACTACCCTCGGTGGAACACACTCACTCCAGCTTGGACACCCCATCACACGACCCTCGGTGGAACACACTCACTCCAGCTTGGACACCCCATCACACTACCCTCGGTGGAACACACTCACTCCAGCTTGGACACCCCATCACACTACCCTCGGTGGAACACACTGACTCCAGCTTGGACAGCCCATCACACTACCCTCGGTGGAACTCACTCACTCCAGCTTGGACACCCCATCACACTACCCTCGGTGGGGCACACTGACTCCAGCTTGGACACCCCATCACACTACCCTCGGTGGAACACACTGACTCCAGCTTGGACAGCCCATCACACTACCCTCGGTGGAACACACTGACTCCAGCTTGGACAGCCCATCACACTACCCTCGGTGGAACACACTGACTCCAGCTTGGACACCCCATCACACTACCCTCGGTGGAACACACTGACTCCAGCTTGGACAGCCCATCACACTACCCTCGGTGGAACACACTGACTCCAGCTTGGACACCCCATCACACTACCCTCGGTGGAACACACTGACTCCAGCTTGGACACCCCATCACACTACCCTCGGTGGAACACACTCACTCCAGCTTGGACACCCCATCACACTACCCTCGGTGGAACACACTCACTCCAGCTTGGACACCCCATCACACTACCCTCGGTGGGGCACACTGACTCCAGCTTGGACACCCCATCACACTACCCTCGGTGGGGCACACTCACTCCAGCTTGGACACCCCATCACACTTCCCTCGGTGGAACACACTGACTCCAGCTTGGACACCCCATCACACTACCCTCGGTGGAACACACTCACTCCAGCTTGGACACCCCATCACACTACCCTCGGTGGAACACACTGACTCCAGCTTGGACACCCCATCACACTACCCTCGGTGGAACACACTCACTCCAGCTTGGACACCCCATCACACTACCCTCGGTGGAACACTCTCACTCCAGCTTGGACACCCCATCTCACTACCCTCGGTGGAACACACTCACTCCAGCTTGGACACCCCATCACACTACCCTCGGTGGAACACACTGACTCCAGCTTGGACACCCCATCACACTACCCTCGGTGGAACACACTGACTCCAGCTTGGACACCCCATCACAGTACCCTCGGTGGAACACACTCACTCCAGCTTGGACACCCCATCACACTACCCTCGGTGGAACACTCTCACTCCAGCTTGGACACCCCATCACACTACCCTCGGTGGAACACTCTCACTCCAGCTTGGACACCCCATCACACTACCCTCGGTGGAACACACTGTCTCCAGCTTGGACACCCCATCACACTACCCTCGGTGGGGCACACTCACTCCAGCTTGGACACCCCATCACACTACCCTCGGTGGAACACACTCACTCCAGCTTGGACACCCCATCACACTACCCTCGGTGGAACACTCTCACTCCAGCTTGGACACCCCATCACACTACCCTCGGTGGAACACTCTCACTCCAGCTTGGACACCCCATCACACTACCCTCGGTGGAACACACTGACTCCAGCTTGGACACCCCTTCACACTACCCTCGGTGGAACACTCTCACTCCAGCTTGGACACCCCATCACACTACCCTCGGTGGAACACACTGACTCCAGCTTGTACACCCCATCACACTACCCTCGGTGGAACACACTCACTCCAGCTTGGACACCCCATCACACTACCCTCGGTGGAACACACTGACTCCAGCTTGGACACCCCATCACACTACCCTCGGTGGAGCACACTCACTCCAGCGTGGACACCCCATCACACTACCCTCGGTGGAACACACTCACTCCAGCTTGGACACCCCATCACACAACCCTCGGTGGAACACACTGACTCCAGCTTGGACACCCCATCACACTACCCTCGGTGGAACACACTGACTCCAGCTTGGACACCCCATCACACTACCCTCGGTGGAACACACTGACTCCAGCTTGGACACCCCATCACACTACCCTCGGTGGGGCACACTGACTCCAGCTTGGACACCCCATCACACTACCCTCGGTGGAACACACTCACTCCAGCTTGGACACCCCATCACACTACCCTCGGTGGAACACACTCACTCCAGCTTGGACACCCCATCACACTACCCTCGGTGGAACACACTGACTCCAGCTTGGACACCCCATCACACTACCCTCGGTGGGGCACACTCACTCCAGCTTGGACACCCCATCACACTACCCTCGGTGGAACTCACTCACTCCAGCTTGGACACCCCATCACACTACCCTCGGTGGAACACTCTCACTCCAGCTTGGACACCCCATCACACTACCCTCGGTGGAACACACTCACTCCAGCTTGGACACCCCATCACACTACCCTCGGTGGAACACACTGACTCCAGCTTGGACACCCCATCACACTACCCTCGGTGGAACACACTCACTCCAGCTTGGACACCCCATCACACTACCCTCGGTGGGGCACTCTCACTCCAGCTTGGACACCCCATCACACTACCCTCGGTGGGGCACACTCACTCCAGCTTGGACACCCCATCACACTACCCTCGGTGGAACACTCTCACTCCAGCTTGGACACCCCATCACACTACCCTCGGTGGAACACACTGACTCCAGCTTGGACACCCCATCACACTACCCTCGGTGGAACACACTGACTCCAGCTTGGACACCCCATCACACTACCCTCGGTGGAACACACTCACTCCAGCTTGGACACCCCATCACACTACCCTCGGTGGAACACACTCACTCCAGCTTGGACACCCCATCACACTACCCTCGGTGGAACACACTGACTCCAGCTTGGACACCCCATCACACTACCCTCGGTGGAACACACTGACTCCAGCTTGGACACCCCATCACACTACCCTCGGTGGAACACACTCACTCCAGCTTGGACACCCCATCACACTACCCTCGTTGGGCACTCTCACTCCAGCTTGGACACCCCATCACACTACCCTCGGTGGGGCACACTCACTCCAGCTTGGACACCCCATCACACTACCCTCGGTGGAACACACTGACTCCAGCTTGGACACCCCATCACACTACCCTCGGTGGGGCACACTGACTCCAGCTTGGACACCCCATCACACTACCCTCGGTGCGGCACACTCACTCCAGCTTGGACACCCCATCACACTACCCTCGGTGGAACACACTGACTCCAGCTTGGACACCCCATCACACTACCCTCGGTGGGGCACACTCACTCCAGCTTGGACACCCCATCACACTACCCTCGGTGGAACACACTCACTCCAGCTTGGACACCCCATCACACTACCCTCGGTGGAACACACTCACTCCAGCTTGGACACCCCATCACACTACCCTCGGTGGAACACACTGACTCCAGCTTGGACACCCCATCACACTACCCTCGGTGGAACACACTGACTCCAGCTTGGACACCACATCACACTACCCTCGGTGGAACACTCTCACTCCAGCTTGGACACCCCATCACACTACCCTCGGTGGGGCACACTGACTCCAGCTTGGACACCCCATCACACTACCCTCGGTGGAACACTCTCACTCCAGCTTGGACATCCATCACACTACCCTCGGTGGGGCACACTGACTCCAGCTTGGACACCCCATCACACTACCCTCGGTGGAACACACTGACTCCAGCTTGGACACCCCATCACACTACCCTCGGTGGAACACACTGACTCCAGCTTGGACACCCCATCACACTACCCTCGGTGGGGCACACTCACTCCAGCTTGGACACCCCATCACACTACCCTCGGTGGGGCACACTGACTCCAGCTTGGACACCCCATCACACTACACTCGGTGGAACACACTCACTCCAGCTTGGACACCCCATCACACTACCCTCGGTGGAACACACTGACTCCAGCTTGGACACCCCATCACACTACCCTCGGTGGAACACACTGACTCCAGCTTGGACACCCCATCACACTACCCTCGGTGGAACACTCTCACTCCAGCTTGGACACCCCATCACACTACCCTCGGTGGAACACACTCACTCCAGCTTGGACACCCCATCACACTACCCTCGGTGGAACACTCTCACTCCAGCTTGGACACCCCATCACACTACCCTCGGTGGAACACACTGACTCCAGCTTGGACACCCCATCACACTACCCTCGGTGGAACACACTCACTCCAGCTTGGACACCCCATCACACTACCCTCGGTGGAACACACTCACTCCAGCTTGGACACCCCATCACACTACCCTCGGTGGAACACACTGACTCCAGCTTGGACACCCCATCACACTACCCTCGGTCGGGCACACTGACTCCAGCTTGGACACCCCATCACACTACCCTCGGTGGAACACTCTCACTCCAGCTTGGACACCCCATCACACTACCCTCGGTGGGGCACACTCACTCCAGCTTGGACACCCCATCACACTACCCTCGGTGGGGGACACTCACTCCAGCTTGGACACCCCATCACACTACCCTCGGTGGAACACACTCACTCCAGCTTGGACACCCCATCACACTACCCTCGGTGGAACACACTCACTCCAGCTTGGACACCCCGTCACACTACCCTCGGTGGAACACACTGACTCCAGCTTGGACACCCCATCACACTACCCTCGGTGGAACACACTCACTCCAGCTTGGACACCCCATCACACTACCCTCGGTGGAACACACTGACTCCAGCTTGGACACCCCATCACACTACCCTCGGTGGAACACTCTCACTCCAGCTTGGACACCCCATCACACTACCCTCGGTGGAACACTCTCACTCCAGCTTGGACACCCCATCACACTACCCTCGGTGGAACACACTCACTCCAGCTTGGACACCCCATCACACTACCCTCGGTGGAACACACTGACTCCAGCTTGGACACCCCATCACACTACCCTCGGTGGAACACACTGACTCCAGCTTGGACACCCCATCACACTACCCTCGGTGGAACACACTGACTCCAGCTTGGACACCCCATCACACTACCCTCGGTGGAACACTCTCACTCCAGCTTGGACACCCCATCACACTACCCTCGGTGGAACACACTCACTCCAGCTTGGACACCCCATCACACTACCCTCGGTGGAACACACTGACTCCAGCTTGGACACCCCATCACACTACCCTCGGTGGAACACTCTCACTCCAGCTTGGACACCCCATCACACTACCCTCGGTGGAACACACTCACTCCAGCTTGGACACCCCATCACACTACCCTCGGTGGAACACACTGACTCCAGCTTGGACACCCCATCACACTACCCTCGGTGGAACACACTGACTCCAGCTTGGACACCCCATCACACTACCCTCGGTGGAACACACTGACTCCAGCTTGGACACCCCATCACACTACCCTCGGTGGAACACTCTCACTCCAGCTTGGACACCCCATCACACTACCCTCGGTGGAACACACTGACTCCAGCTTGGACACCCCATCACACTACCCTCGGTGGAACACACTGACTCCAGCTTGGACACCCCATCACACTACCCTCGGTGGAACACACTGACTCCAGCTTGGACACCCCATCACACTACCCTCGGTGGAACACTCTCACTCCAGCTTGGACACCCCATCACACTACCCTCGGTGGAACACACTCACTCCAGCTTGGACACCCCATCACACTACACTCGGTGGAACACACTCACTCCAGCTTGGACACCCCATCACACTACCCTCGGTGGAACACACTCACTCCAGCTTGGACACCCCATCACACTACCCTCGGTGGAACACACTGACTCCAGCTTGGACACCCCATCACACTACCCTCGGTGGAACACTCTCACTCCAGCTTGGACAGCCCATCACACTACCCTCGGTGGAACACACTCACTCCAGCTTGGACACCCCATCACACTACCCTCGGTGGAACACACTGACTCCAGCTTGGACACCCCATCACACTACCCTCGGTGGAACACTCTCACTCCAGCTTGGACACCCCATCACACTACCCTCGGTGGAACACACTCACTCCAGCTTGGACACCCCATCACACTACCCTCGGTGGAACACACTCACTCCAGCTTGGACACCCCATCACACTACCCTCGGTGGAACACACTCACTCCAGCTTGGACACCCCATCACACTACCCTCGGTGGAACACACTGACTCCAGCTTGGACACCCCATCACACTACCCTCGGTGGAACACACTGACTCCAGCTTGGACACCCCATCACACTACCCTCGGTGGAACACACTCACTCCAGCTTGGACACCCCATCACACTACCCTCGGTGGAACACACTCACTCCAGCTTGGACACCCCATCACACTACCCTCGGTGGAACACACTGACTCCAGCTTGGACACCCCATCACACTACCCTCGGTGGAACACACTCACTCCAGCTTGGACACCCCATCACACTACCCTCGGTGGAACACACTGACTCCAGCTTGGACACCACATCACACTACCCTCGGTGGAACACTCTCACTCCAGCTTGGACACCCCATCACAATACCCTCGGTGGAACACACTCACTCCAGCTTGGACACCCCATCACACTACCCTCGGTGGAACACTCTCACTCCAGCTTGGACACCCCATCACACTACCCTCGGTGGAGCACACTCACTCCAGCTTGGACACCCCATCACACTACCCTCGGTGGAACACACTCACTCCAGCTTGGACACCCCATCACACTACCCTCGGTGGAACACACTGACTCCAGCTTGGACACCCCATCACACTACCCTCGGTGGGGCACACTGACTCCAGCTTGGACACCCCATCACACTACCCTCGGTGGAACACACTGACTCCAGCTTGGACACCCCATCACACTACCCTCGGTGGAACACACTGACTCCAGCTTGGACACCCCATCACACTACCCTCGGTGGAACACACTCACTCCAGCTTGGACACCCCATCACACTACCCTCGGTGGAACACACTCACTCCAGCTTGGACACCCCATCACACTACCCTCGGTGGAACACACTCACTCCAGCTTGGACACCCCATCACAGTACCCTCGGTGGAACACTCTCACTCCAGCTTGGACACCCCATCACACTACCCTCGGTGGAACACTCTCACTCCAGCTTGGACACCCCATCACACTACCCTCGGTGGAACACACTGACTCCAGCTTGGACACCCCATCACACTACCCTCGGTGGGGCACACTGACTCCAGCTTGGACACCCCATCACACTACCCTCGGTGGAACACACTGACTCCAGCTTGGACACCCCATCACACTACCCTCGGTGGAACACACTGACTCCAGCTTGGACACCCCATCACACTACCCTCGGTGGAACACACTGACTCCAGCTTGGACACCCCATCACACTACCCTCGGTGGAACACACTGACTCCAGCTTGGACACCACATCACACTACCCTCGGTGGAACACACTCACTCCAGCTTGGACACCCCATCACACTACCCTCGGTGGAACACACTGACTCCAGCTTGGACACCCCATCACACTACCCTCGGTGGAACACACTGACTCCAGCTTGGACACCCCATCACACTACCCTCGGTGGAACACACTCACTCCAGCATGGACACCCCATCACACTACCCTCGGTGGAACACACTCACTCCAGCTTGGACACCCCATCACACTACCCTCGGTGGAACACACTGACTCCAGCTTGGACACCCCATCACACTACCCTCGGTGGAACACACTCACTCCAGCTTGGACACCCCATCACACTACCCTCGGTGGGGCACTCTCACTCCAGCTTGGACACCCCATCACACTACCCTCGGTGGAACACACTCACTCCAGCTTGGACACCCCATCACACTAACCTCGGTGGAACACACTCACTCCAGCTTGGACACCCCATCACACTACCCTCGGTGGAACACACTCACTCCAGCTTGGACACCCCATCACACTACCCTCGGTGGGACACTCTGACTCCAGCTTGGACACCCCATCACACTACCCTCGGTGGAACACACTGACTCCAGCTTGGACACCCCATCACACTACCCTCGGTGGAACACACTGACTCCAGCTTGGACACCCCATCACACTACCCTCGGTGGAACACACTCACTCCAGCTTGGACACCCCATCACACTACCCTCGGTGGAACACACTCACTCCAGCTTGGACACCCCATCACACTACCCTCGGTGGAACACACTCACTCCAGCTTGGACACCCCATCACACTACCCTCGGTGGAACACACTGACTCCAGCTTGGACACCCCATCACACTACCCTCGGTGGAACACACTCACTCCAGCTTGGACACCCCATCACACTACCCTCGGTGGAACACACTCACTCCAGCTTGGACACCCCATCACACTACCCTCGGTGGAACACACTCACTCCAGCTTGGACACCCCATCACACTACCCTCGGTGGGACACACTGACTCCAGCTTGGACACCCCATCACACTACCCTCGGTGGAACACACTCACTCCAGCTTGGACACCCCATCACACTACCCTCGGTGGAACACACTCACTCCAGCTTGGACACCCCATCACACTACCCTCGGTGGGACACACTGACTCCAGCTTGGACACCCCATCACACTACCCTCGGTGGGGCACACTCACTCCAGCTTGGACACCCCATCACACTACCCTCGGTGGGGCACACTGACTCCAGCTTGGACACCCCATCACACTACCCTCGGTGGGGCACTCTCACTCCAGCTTGGACACCCCATCACACTACCCTCGGTGGAACACACTGACTCCAGCTTGGACACCCCATCACACTACCCTCGGTGGAACACACTCACTCCAGCTTGGACACCCCATCACACTACCCTCGGTGGAACACACTCACTCCAGCTTGGACACCCCATCACACTACCCTCGGTGGAACACACTCACTCCAGCTTGGACACCCCATCACACTACCCTCGGTGGAACACACTCACTCCAGCTTGGACACCCCATCACACTACCCTCGGTGGAACACACTCACTCCAGCTTGGACACCCCATCACACTACCCTCGGTGGAACACTCTCACTCCAGCTTGGACACCCCATCACACTACCCTCGGTGGAACACACTCACTCCAGCTTGGACACCCCATCACACTACCCTCGGTGGAACACACTCACTCCAGCTTGGACACCCCATCACACTACCCTCGGTGGAACACTCTCACTCCAGCTTGGACACCCCATCACACTACCCTCGGTGGAACACACTCACTCCAGCTTGGACACCCCATCACACTACCCTCGGTGGAACACACTGACTCCAGCTTGGACACCCCATCACACTACCCTCGGTGGGGCACACTGACTCCAGCTTGGACACCCCATCACACTACCCTCGGTGGAACACACTGACTCCAGCTTGGACACCACATCACACTACCCTCGGTGGAACACACTCACTCCAGCTTGGACACCCCATCACACTACCCTCGGTGGAACACACTCACTCCAGCTTGGACACCCCATCACACTACCCTCGGTGGAACACACTCACTCCAGCTTGGACACCCCATCACACTACCCTCGGTGGAACACACTGACTCCAGCTTGGACACCCCATCACACTACCCTCGGTGGGGCACACTGACTCCAGCTTGGACACCCCATCACACTACCCTCGGTGGGGCACTCTCACTCCAGCTTGGACACCCCATCACACTACCCTCGGTGGAACACACTGACTCCAGCTTGGACACCCCATCACACTACCCTCGGTGGAACACTCTCACTCCAGCTTGGACACCCCATCACACTACCCTCGGTGGAACACACTGACTCCAGCTTGGACACCCCATCACACTTCCCTCGGTGGAGCACACTAACTCCATCAACTCCCTGCCATGCACTTCCTCCACTACCACTGGCGGCATACTTCAAAGACCCACCACTCTCTGTAAAAACTTTCCCCACATACATCTTCTTTAAACTTTTGTGCTCTCATCTTAAACCCAGGTTCCCTAGTATCTGTGGGTAAATGACTTTGACTGTCTAACCAACCTACGCCCCTCATCATTCGATATTTCTTTTGTTGCCCTTTGGCCTCTGATGCTCCAGAGGAAACCGCCAACGTTTGTTCAACTTCCCCAAGTACCTCAAACTCTCCAATCTCACCAGCATCCTTGTTGGCGAATCACTTTTGCAGCCTTTCGAAAATCTACACACCTATTTGTAATCTGTGATGGGAATTGGACACAATACTCCAAAAACAGTGAAACCTACGTCTTGACTTCTTAATTTTGATACTCAAGACTGCCAGCTGATGAAGTCATCCCATATGACCTCCTCTACATGGTCTATCTGTTTTGTTGCTAATTTCATGCACTAGATTCCTCTGTACAGCAACACTCCTAAAATTCCTGCCATTTGCTGTATTCATTGCTCTTGCATTCAACCTTTAAAAGCTCACTTGTTTGGATCAAACACCGTCGACAGTTTCTTTGCCCAAATTTCCAGAAGGCCTATATATATCCAGTTGAATGTTTGACAACCTTCCCCACTGTGCACAGCTCTCCCAATTTTTGTGTCGTTTGAAAACTTACTAATCAGCCCAGCTATGTTCTCATCCAAATTATTTTGTATACACACTCAGTGGCTACTTTACTAGGTACCTTCTGTCTCTAACAAAGGGGCTCCTGAGGGTATGCTCGTGGTCTTCTGCTGCTGTAGCCCATCGGTGTCGAGGTTGGACACATTGAGTTCAGAGATGTTCTTCCGCACACCATTGTTGTGATGTGGTTATTTGAGTTACTGTCATCTTCCTGTCAGATTGAACCAGTCTGGCCGTTCTCCTCTGACCTCTCTCATTAACCAGGCGTTTTCACCCACAGAACCAGTCTGGCCATTCTCCTCTGACCTCCCTCATTAACAGGGCGTTTTCACTCACAGAACCAGTCTGGCCATTCTCCTCTGACCTCCCTCATTAACAGGGCGTTTTCACTCAGAGAACCAGTCTGGCCAGTCTCCTCTGACCTCCCTCATTAGCCAGGCGTTTTCACCCACAGAACCAGTCTGGCCATACTCCTCTGATCTCCCTCATTAACAGGGCGTTTTCACTCAGAGAACCAGTCTGGCCAGTCTCCTCTGACCTCCCTCATTAGCCAGGCGTTTTCACCCACAGAACCAGTCTGGCCATACTCCTCTGATCTCCCTCATTAACCAGGCGTTTTCACCCACAGAACCAGTCTGGCCATTCTCCTCTGACCTCCCTCATTAACCAGTCGTTTTCACCCACAGATCCAGTCTGGCCATTCTCCTCTGATCTCCCTCATTAACCAGGCGTTTTCACCCACAGAACCAGTCTGGCCATTCTCCTCTGACCTCCCTCATTAACCAGGCGTTTTCACCCACAGATCCAGTCTGGCCATTCTCCTCTGACCTCCCTCATTAACCAGGCGTTTTCACCCACAGATCCAGTCTGGCCATTCTCCTCTGACCTCCCTCATTAACCAGGCGTTTTCACCCACAGAACCAGTCTGGCCATTCTCCTCTGACCTCCCTCATTAACCAGGCGTTTTCACCCACAGAACCAGTCTGGCCATTCTCCTCTGACCTCCCTCATTAACCAGGCGTTTTCACCCACAGAACCAGACTGGCCATTCTCCTCTGACGTCCCTCATTAACGAGGCGTATTCACCCACAGAACCAGTCTGGCCATTCTCCTCTGACCCCCCTCATTTACGAGGCGTTTTCACCCACAGAACCAGTCTGGCCATTCTCCTCTGACCTCTCTCATTAACCAGGCGTTTTCACCCACAGAACCAGTCTGGCCATTCTCCTCTGACCTCCCTCATTAACCAGGCGTTTTCACCCACAGTACCAGTCTGGCCATTCTCCTCTGACCTCCGTCATTAACCAGGCGTTTTCACCCACAGAACCAGTCTGGCCATTCTCCTCTGTCCTGCCTCATTAACGAGGCGTTTTCACCCACAGAACCAGTCTGGCCTTTCTCCTCTGAACTCCCTCATTAACGAGGTATTTTCACCCACAGAACCAGTCTGGCCATTCTCCTCTGACCTCCCTCATTAACCAGGGGATTTCACCCACAGAACCAGTCTGGCCATTCTCTTCTGACCTCCGTCATTAACCAGGCGTTTTCACCCACAGAACCAGTCTAGCCATTCTCCTTTGTCCTGCCTCATTAACGAGGCGTTTTCACCCACAGAACCAGTCTGGCCTTTCTCCTCTGAACTCCCTCATTAACGAGGTATTTTCACCCACAGAACCAGTCTGGCCATTCTCCTCTGACCTCCCTCATTAACCAGGGGTTTTCACCCACAGAACCAGTCTGGCCATTCTCCTCTGACCTCCGTCATTAACCAGACGTTTTCACCCACAAAACCAGTCTGGCCATTCTCCTCTGAACTCCCTCATTAACCAGGCGTTTTCACCCACAAAACCAGTCTGGCCATTCTCCTCTGAACTCCCTCATTAACCAGGCGTTTCCACCCACAGAACTAGTCTGGCCATTCTCCTCTGACCTCCCTCATTAACCAGGCATTTTCACCAACAGAACCAGTCTGGCCATTCTCCTCTGACCTCCCTCATTAACCAGGCGTTTTCACCCACAGAACCAGTCTGGCCATTCACCTCTGACCTCCCTCATTAACAAGGTGTTTTCACCAGCAGAACCAGTCTGGGCATTTTCCTCTGACCTCCTGCAATAACCAGGGGTTTTCACCCACAGAACCAGTCTGGCCATTCTCCTCTGACCTCCCTCATTAACCAGTCGTTTTCACCCACAGAACCAGTCTGGCCATTCTCCTCTGACCTCCCTCATTAACCAGGCGTGTTCACCCACAGAACCAGTCTGGCCATTCTCCTCTGACCTCCCTCATTAACCAGGCGTTTTCACCCACAGAACCAGTCTGGCCACTCTCCTCTGACCTCCCTCATTAACCAGGCGTTTTCACCCACAGAACCAGTCTGGCCATTCTACTCTGTCCCTCATTAACCAGGCGTTTTCACCCACAGAACCAGTCTGGCCACTCTCCTCTGACCTCCCTCAATAACCAGGCGTTTTCACCCACAGAACCAGTCTGGCCATTCTCCTCTGACCTACCTCATTAACCAGGCGTTTTCACCCACAGAACCAGTCTGGCCATTCTCCTCTGACCTCCCTCATTAACCAGGCGTTTTCACCCGCAGAACTAGTCTGACCATTCTCCTCTGACCTCTCTCATTATCCACACGTTTTCACCCACAGAACCAGTCTGGCCATTCTCCTCTGATCTCCCTCATTAACCATGCGTTTTCACCCACAGAACCAGTCTGGCCATTCTCCTCTGACCTCTCTCATTAACCAGCCGTTTTCACACACAGAACCAGTCTGGCCATTCTCCTCTGACCTCCCTCATTGACCAGGCGTTTTCACCCACAGAACCAGTCTGGCCATTCTCCTCTGACCTCCCTCATTAACAAGGCGTTTTCACCCGCACAACCAGTCTGGCCATTCTCCTCTGACCTCCCTCATTAACCAGGGGTTTTCACCCACAGAACCAGTCTGGCCATTCTCCTCTGAACTCCCTCATTAACCAGGAGTTTCCACCCACAGAACTAGTCTGGCCATTCTCCTCTGACCTCCCTCATTAACCAGGCATTTTCACCCACAGAACCAGTCTGGCCATTCTCCTCTGACCTCCCTCATTAACCAGGCGTTTTCACCCACAGAACCAGTCTGGCCATTCACCTCTGACCTCCCTCATTAACAAGGCGTTTTCACCAGCAGAACCAGTCTGGGCATTTTCCTCTGACCTCCTGCAATAACCAGGGGTTTTCACCCACAGAACCAGTCTGGCCATTCTCCTCTAACCTCCCTCATTAACCAGTCGTTTTCACCCACAGAACCTGTCTGGCCATTCTCCTCTGACCTCCCTCATTAACCAGGCGTGTTCACCCACAGAACCAGTCTGGCCATTCTCCTCTGACCTCCCTCATTAACCAGGCGTTTTCACCCACAGAACCAGTCTGGCCACTCTCCTCTGACCTCCCTCATTAACCAGGCGTTTTCACCCACAGAACCAGTCTGGCCATTCTACTCTGTCCCTCATTAACCAGGCGTTTTCACCCACAGAACCAGTCTGGCCACTCTCCTCTGACCTCCCTCATTAACCAGGCGTTTTCACCCACAGAACCAGTCTGGCCATTCTCCTCTGACCTCCCTCATTAACCAGGCGTTTTCACCCACAGAACCAGTCTGGCCATTCTCCTCTGACCTCCCTCATTAACCAGGCGTTTTCACCCACAGAACTAGTCTGACCATTCTCCTCTGACCTCTCTCATTATCCACACGTTTTCACCCACAGAACCAGTCTGGCCATTCTCCTCTGACCTCCCTCATTAACCATGCGTTTTCACCCACAGAACCAGTCTGGCCATTCTCCTCTGACCTCTCTCATTAACCAGCCGTTTTCACACACAGAACCAGTCTGGCCATTCTCCTCTGACCTCCCTCATTGACCAGGCGTTTTCACCCACAGAACCAGTCTGGCCATTCTCCTCTGACCTCCCTCATTAACAAGGCGTTTTCACCCGCACAACCAGTCTGGCCATTCTCCTCTGACCTCCCTCATTAACCAGGGGTTTTCACCCACAGAACCAGTCTGGCCATTCTCCTCTGACCTCCCCCATTAACCAGGGGTTTTCACCCACAGAACCATTCGGCCATTCTCCTCTGACCTCTCTCATTAACAAGGCATTTCACCCACAGGACCAGCCTGGCCATTCTCCTCTGACCTCCCTCATTAACAAGGCATTTCACCCACAGAACCAGTCTGGCCATTTTCCTCTGACCTCTCTCATTAACAAGGCATTTCACCCACAGGACCAGCCTGGCCATTCTCCTCTGACCTCCCTCATTAACAAGGCATTTCACCCACAAAACCAGTCTGGCCATTTTCCTCTGACCTCCCTCATTAACCAGGCGTTTTCACCCACAGAACCAGTCTGGCCATTCTCCTCTGACCTCTCTCATTAACAAGGCATTTCACCCACAGGACCAGCCTGGCCATTCTCCTCTGACCTCCCTCATTAACAAGGCATTTCACCCTCAGAACCAGTCTGGCCATTTTCCTCTGACCTCTCTCATTAACCAAGCGTTTTCACCCACAGAACCAGTCTGGCCATTCTCCTCTGACCTCCCTCATTAACCAGGCGTTTTCACCCACAGAACCAGTCTGGCCTCTCTCCTCCGACCTCCCTCATTAACCAGGCATTTTCACCCACAGAACCAGTGTGGCCATTCTCCTCTCACCTCCCTCATTAACCAAGGGTTTTCAGTCACAGAACCAGTCTGGCCATTCTCCTCTGACCTCCCTCATTAACCAGGCGTTTTCACCCACAGATCCAGTCTGGCCATTGTCCTCTGACCTCCCTCATTAACCAGGCGTGTTCACCCACAGAACCAGTCTGGCCATTCTCCTCTGACCTCCCTCATTAACCAGGCGTTTTCACCCACAGAACCAGTCTGGCCACTCTCCTCTGACCTCCCTCATTAACCAGGCGTTTTCACCCACAGAACCAGTCTGGCCATTCTACTCTGTCCCTCATTAACCAGGCGTTTTCACCCACAGAACCAGTCTGGCCACTCTCCTCTGACCTCCCTCATTAACCAGGCGTTTTCACCCACAGAACCAGTCTGGCCATTCTCCTCTGACCTACCTCATTAACCAGGCATTTTCACCCACAGAACCAGTCTGGCCATTCTCCTCTGACCTCCCTCATTAACCAGGCGTTTTCACCCACAGAACTAGTCTGACCATTCTCCTCTGACCTCTCTCATTATCCACACGTTTTCACCCACAGAACCAGTCTGGCCATTCTCCTCTGACCTCCCTCATTAACCATGCGTTTTCACCCACAGAACCAGTCTGGCCATTCTCCTCTGACCTCTCTCATTAACCAGCCGTTTTGACACACAGAACCAGTCTGGCCATTCTCCTCTGACCTCCCTCATTCACCAGGCGTTTTCACCCACAGAACCAGTCTGGCCATTCTCCTCTGACCTCCCTCATTAACAAGGCGTTTTCACCCGCACAACCAGTCTGGCCATTCTCCTCTGACCTCCCTCATTAACCAGGGGTTTTCACCCACAGAACCAGTCTGGCCATTCTCCTCTGACCTCCCCCATTAACCAGGGGTTTTCACCCACAGAACCATTCGGCCATTCTCCTCTGACCTCTCTCATTAACAAGGCATTTCACCCACAGGACCAGCCTGGCCATTCTCCTCTGACCTCCCTCATTAACAAGGCATTTCACCCACAGAACCAGTCTGGCCATTTTCCTCTGACCTCTCTCATTAACAAGGCATTTCACCCACAGGACCAGCCTGGCCATTCTCCTCTGACCTCCCTCATTAACAAGGCATTTCACCCACAGAACCAGTCTGGCCATTTTCCTCTGACCTCCCTCATTAACCAGGCGTTTTCACCCACAGAACCAGTCTGGCCATTCTCCTCTGACCTCTCTCATTAACAAGGCATTTCACCACAGGACCAGCCTGGCCATTCTCCTCTGACCTCCCTCATTAACAAGGCATTTCACCCACAGAACCAGTCTGGCCATTTTCCTCTGACCTCTCTCATTAACCAAGCGTTTTCACCCACAGAACCAGTCTGGCCATTCTCCTCTGACCTCCCTCATTAACCAGGCGTTTTCACCCACAGAACCAGTCTGGCCTCTCTCCTCCGACCTCCCTCATTAACCAGGCATTTTCACCCACAGAACCAGTGTGGCCATTCTCCTCTCACCTCCCTCATTAACCAAGGGTTTTCAGTCACAGAACCAGTCTGGCCATTCTCCTCTGACCTCCCTCATTAACCAGGCGTTTTCACCCACAGATCCAGTCTGGCCATTGTCCTCTGACCTCCCTCATTAACCAGGCGTTTTCACCCACAGAACCAGTCTGGCCATTCTCCTCTGACCTCTCTCATTAACCAGGCGTTTTCACCCACAGAACCACTCTGGCCATTCTCCTCTGATCTCCGTCATTAACCAGGCGTTTTCACCCACAGAACCAGTCTGGCCATTCTCCTCAGACCTCCCTCATTAACCAGGGCTTTTCACCCAAAGAACCAGTCTGGCCATTCTCCTCAGACCTCCCTCATTATCCAGGCGTTTTCACCCACAGAACAAGACTGGCCATTCTCCTCTGACCTCTCTCATTAACCATGCGTTTTCACCCACAGAACCAGTCTGGCCATTCTCCTCTGACCTCCCTCATTAACCAGGCGTTTTCACCCACAGAACCAGTCTGGCCATTCTCCTCTGACCTCCCTCATTAACGAGGTGTTTTCACCGAGAGAACCAGTCTGGCCATTCTCCTCTGACCTCCCTCATTAACCAGGCGTTTTCACCCACAGAACCAGTCTGGCCATTCTCCTCTGTCCTCCCTCATTAACCAGGCGTTTTCAGCCACAGAACCAGTCTGGCCGTTCTCCTCTGACCTCCCTCATTAACCAGGCGTTTTCACCCACAGAAACAGTCTGGCCATTCTCCTCTGACCTCCCTCATTATCCAGGTGTTTCCACCCACAGAACCAGTCTGGCCATTCTCCTCTGACCTCCCTCATTAACCAGGTGCTTCCACCCACAGAACCACTCTGGCCATTCTCCTCTGACCTCGGTCATTAACCAGACGTTTTCACCCACACAACCAGTCTAGCCATTCTCCTCTGACCTCCCTCGTTAACCTGGGGTTTAAACCAACAGAACCAGTCTGGCCATTTTCCTCTGACCGCCCTCATTAACCAGGGTTTTTCACCCACAGAACCAGTCTGGCCATTCTACTCTGACCTCCCGCATTAACCAGGGGTTTTCACCCACAGAACCACCCTGGCATTCTCCTCTGACCTCCCTCATTAACCAGGCGTTTTCACCCACAGAAACAGTCTGGCCATTCTCCTCCGACCTCCCTCATTAACCTGGTGTTTCCACCCACAGAACCAGTCTGGCCATTCTCCTCTGACCTCCCTCATTAACCAGGCGTTTTCACCCACAGAACCAGTCTGGCCACTCTCCTCTGACCTCCCTCATTAACCAGGCATTTTCACCCACAGAACCAGTCTGGCCATTCTCCACTGACCTCGCTCATTAACCCGGCGTTTTCACCCAGAGAACCAGTCTGGCCATTCCCCTCTGACCTCCCTGATTAACCAGGCGGTTTCACACACAGAACCAGTCTGGCCGTTCTCCTCTGACCTTCCTCATTAACCAGGCGTTTTCACCCACAGAACCAGTCTGGCCATTCTCCTCTGACCTCCCTCATTAACCAGGGGTTTTCACCCACAGAACCAGTCTGGCCATTCTCCTCTGACCTCCCTCATTAACCAGGCGTTTTCACCCACAGAACCAGTCTGGCCATTCTCCTCTGACCTCCCTCATTAACCAGGCGTTTTCACCCACAGAACCAGTCTGGCCATTCTCCTCTGACCTCCCTCATTAACCAGAGGTTTTCACCCACAGAACCAGTCTGGCCAATCTCCTCTGTCCCTCATTAACCAGGCGTTTTCACCCACAGAACTAGTCTGACATTTCTCCTCTGACCTCTCTCATTATCCACGCGTTTTCACCCACAGAACCAGTCTGGCCATTCTCCTCTGACCTCCCTCATTAACCAGGCGTTTTCACCCACAGAACCAGTCTGGCCATTCTCCTCTGACCTCCCTCATTAAACAGCCGTTTTCACCCACAGAACCAGTCTGGCCATTCTCCTCTGACCTTCCTCATTAACCTGGCGTTTTCACCCACAGAACCAGTCTGGCCATTCTCCTCTGACCTCCCTCATTAACCAGGTGTTTTCACCCAAAGAACCAGTCTGGCGTTCTCCTCAGACCTCCCTCATTAACCAGGGGTTATCACCCACAGAACCAGTCTGGCCATTCTCCTCAGAACTCCCTCATTAACCAGGGCTTTTCACCCAACGAACCAGTCTGGCATTCTCCTCAGACCTCCCTCAATAACCAGGGGTTTTCACCCACAGAACCAGTCTGGCTATTCTCCTTAGATCTCCTCATTAACCAGGCATTTTCGCCCACAGAACCAGACTGGCCATTCTCCTCTGACCTCCATCATTAACCAGGAGTATTCACCCACAGAACCAGTCTGGCCATTCTCCTCAGAACTCCCTCATTAACCAGGGCTTTTCACCCAAAGAACCAGTCTGGCCATTCTCCTCTGACCTCCCGCATTAACCAGGCGTTTTTACCCACAGAACCAGTCTGGCCATTCTCCTCTGACCTCCCTCATTAACCAGGCGTTTTCACCCACAGAACCAGTCTGGCCATTCTCCTCTGACCTCCCTCATTAACCAGGTGTTTCCACCCACAGAACCACTCTGGCCTTTCTCCTCTGACCACCGTCAATAACCAGACGTTTTCACCCACAGAACCAGTCTAGCCATTCTCCTCTGACCTCCATCTTTAACCTGGGGTTTTCACCCACAGAACCAGTCTAGCCATTCTCCTCTGACCTCCCTCATTAACCTGGGGTTTTCACCAACAGAACCAGTCTAGCCATTCTCCTCTGACCTCCCTCATTAACCTGGGGTTTTCACCAACAGAACCATTCTGGCCATTTTCCTCTGGCCGCCCTCATTAACCAGGGTTTTTCACCCACAGAACCAGTCTGGCCATTCTCCTCTGACCTCCCTCATTAACCAGGCGTTTTCACCCACAGAACCAGTCTGGCCATTCTACTCTGACCACCCTCATTAACCAGGCGTTTTCAACCACAGAACCAGTCTGCCCATTCTCCTCTGACCTCCCTGATTAACCAGGCGTTTTCACACACAGAACCAGTCTGGCCGTTCTCCTCTGACCTTCCTCATTAACCAGGCGTTTTCACCCACAGAAACAGTCTGGCCATTCTCCTCTGACCTCCCTCATTAACCAGGGGTTTTCACCCACAGAACCAGTCTGGCCATTCTCCTCTGACCTCCCTCATTAACCAGGCGTTTTCACCCACAGAACCAGTCTGGCCATTCTCCTCTGAACTCCCTCATTAACCAGGCGTTTCCACCCACAGAACCAGTTTGGCCATTCTCCTCTGACCTCCCTCATTAACCTGGGGTTTTCACCCACAGAACCAGTCTGGCCATTTTCCTCTGACCTCCCTCATTAACCAGGGGTTTTCACCCACAGAACCAGTCTGGCCATTCTCCTCTGACCTCTCTCATTATCCACGCGTTTTCACCCACAGAACCAGTCTGGCCATTCTCCTCTGACCTCCCTCATTAAACAGGCGTTTTCACCCACAGAACCAGTCTGGCCATTCTCCTCTGACCTCCATCATTAACCAGGAGTATTCACCCACAGAACCAGTCTGGCCATTCTCCTCAGAACTCCCTCATTAACCAGGGCTTTTCACCCAAAGAACCAGTCTGGCCATTCTCCTCTGACCTCCCGCATTAACCAGGCGTTTTTACCCACAGAACCAGTCTGGCCATTCTCCTCTGACCTCCCTCATTAACCAGGCGTTTTCACCCACAGAACCAGTCTGGCCATTCTCCTCTGACCTCCCTCATTAACCAGGTGTTTCCACCCACAGAACCACTCTGGCCTTTCTCCTCTGACCACCGTCAATAACCAGACGTTTTCACCCACAGAACCAGTCTAGCCATTCTCCTCTGACCTCCATCTTTAACCTGGGGTTTTCACCCACAGAACCAGTCTAACCATTCTCCTCTGACCTCCCTCATTAACCTGGGGTTTTCACCAACAGAACCAGTCTAGCCATTCTCCTCTGACCTCCCTCATTAACCTGGGGTTTTCACCAACAGAACCATTCTGGCCATTTTCCTCTGGCCGCCCTCATTAACCAGGGTTTTTCACCCACAGAACCAGTCTGGCCATTCTCCTCTGACCTCCCTCATTAACCAGGCGTTTTCACCCACAGAACCAGTCTGGCCATTCTACTCTGACCACCCTCATTAACCAGGCGTTTTCAACCACAGAACCAGTCTGCCCATTCTCCTCTGACCTCCCTGATTAACCAGGCGTTTTCACACACAGAACCAGTCTGGCCGTTCTCCTCTGACCTTCCTCATTAACCAGGCGTTTTCACCCACAGAAACAGTCTGGCCATTCTCCTCTGACCTCCCTCATTAACCAGGGGTTTTCACCCACAGAACCAGTCTGGCCATTCTCCTCTGACCTCCCTCATTAACCAGGCGTTTTCACCCACAGAACCAGTCTGGCCATTCTCCTCTGAACTCCCTCATTAACCAGGCGTTTCCACCCACAGAACCAGTTTGGCCATTCTCCTCTGACCTCCCTCATTAACCTGGGGTTTTCACCCACAGAACCAGTCTGGCCATTTTCCTCTGACCTCCCTCATTAACCAGGCGTTTTCACCCACAGAACCAGTCTGGCCATTCTCCTCTGACCTCTCTCATTATCCACGCGTTTTCACCCACAGAACCAGTCTGGCCATTCTCCTCTGACCTCCCTCATTAAACAGGCGTTTTCACCCACAGAACCAGTCTGGCCATTCTCCTCTGACCTCTCTCATTTACCAGGCATTTTCACCGAAAGAACCAGTCTGGCCATTCTCCTCTGTCCTCCCTCATTCACCAGGCGTTTTCACACACAGAACCGGTCTGGCCACTCTCCTCTGACCTCCCTCATTAACCAGGCGTTTTCTCCCACAGAACCAGTCTGGCCACTCTCCTCTGACCTCTCTCATTAACCAGGCGTTTTCACCCACAGAACCAGTCTGGCCATTCTCCTCTGACCTCCCTCATTAACCAGGTGTTTCCACCCACAGAACCACTCTGGCCATTCTCCTCTGACCTCCGTCATTAACCAGACGTTTTCACCCACAGAACCAGTCTAGCCATTCTCCTCTGAACTCCCTCATTAACCTGGGGTTTTCACCAACAGAACCAGTCTGGCCATTCTCCTCTGACCTCCCTCATTAAGCAGGGGTTTTCACCCACAGAACCAGTCTGGCCATTCTCCTCTGACTTCCCTCATTAACCAGGCGTTTTCACCCACAGAACCAGTCTGGCCATTCTCCTCTGACCTCCCTCATTAAGCAGGGGTTTTCTCCCACAGAACCAGCCTGGCATTCTCCTCGGTCCTCCCTCATTAACCAGGCGTTTTCACCCACAGAACCAGTCTGGTCATTCTCCTCTGACCTCCCTCATTAACCAGGAGTTTCCACCCACAGAACCACTCTGGCCATTCTCCTCTGACCTCCGTCATTAACCAGACGTTTTCACCCACAGAAGCAGTCTAGCCATTCTCCTCTGACCTCCCTCATTAACCAGGCGTTTCCACCCACAGAAGCAGTCTGGCCATACTCCTCTGTCCCTCATTAACCAGGGGTTTTCACCCACAGAACGAGTCTGGACATTCTCCTCTGACCTCCCTCATTAACCAGGCGTTTCCACCCACAGAACCAGTCTGGCCATTCTCCTCTGTCCCTCATTAACCAGGCGTTTCCACCCACAGAACCAGTCTGGCCATTCTCCTCTGTCCCTCATTAACCAGCGGTTTTCACCCACAGAACCAGTCTGGCCATTCTCCTCTGACCTCCGTCATTAACCAGACGTTTTCACCCACAGAAGCAGTCTAGCCATTCTCCTCTGACCTCCCTCATTAACCAGGCGTTTTCACCCACAGAACAAGTCTGGCCATTCCCCTCTGACCTCTCTCACTAACGAGGAGTTTTCACCCACATAACCAGTCTGGCCATTCTCCTCTGACCTCCCTCATTAACCAGGCGTTTTCACCCACAGAACCAGTCTGGCCATTCTCCTCTGACCTCCCTCATTAACCAGGCATTTTCACCCACAGAACCAGTCTGGCCATTCTCCTCTGACCTCCCTCATTAACGAGGAGTTTTCACCCACAGAACCAGTCTGGCCATTCTCCTCTGACCTCCATCATTAACCAGGCGTTTCCACCCACAGAACCAGTCTGGCCATCCTCCTCTGACCTCTCTCATTAACGAGGAGTTTTCACCCACAGAACCAGTCTGGCCATTCTCCTCTGACCTCCCTCATTAACCAGGCGTTTCCACCCACAGAACCAGTCTGACCATTCTCCTCTGTCCCTCATTAACCAGGGGTTTTCACCCCCAGAACCAGTCTGGACATTTTCCTCTGACCTCCCTCATTAACAAGGCGTTTTCACCCGCAGAACCAGTCTGGCCATTCTCCTCTGACCTCCCTCATTAACCAGGCGTTTTCACCCACAGAACCAGTCTGGCCATTCTCCTCAGACCTCCCTCATTAACCAGGCGTTTTCACCCACATCACCAGTCTGGCCATTCTCCTCTGACCTCCCTCATTAACAAGGCGTTTTCACCCGCAGAACCAGTCTGTCCATTCTCCTCTGACCTCCCTCATTAACCAGGCGTTTTCACCCACAGAACCAGTCTGGCCATTCTCCTCTGACCTCCCTCATTAACAAGGCGTTTTCACCCGCAGAACCAGTCTGGCCATTCTCCTCTGACCTCCCTCATTAACAAGGCGTTTTCACCCGCAGAACCAGTCTGGCCATTCTCCTCTGACCTCCCTCATTAAACAGCCGTATTCACCCACAGAACCAGTCTGGCCATTCTCCTCTGACCTCCCTCATTAACCAGGCGTTTTCACCCACAGAACCAGTCTGGCCATTCTCCTCAGACCTCCCTCATTAACCAGGGGTTTTCACCCAAAGAACCAGTCTGGCCATTCTCCTCAGACCTCCCTCATTAACCAGGTGTTTTCACCCACAGAGCCAGACTGGCCATTCTCCTCTGACCTCCCTCATTAACCAGGGGTTTTCACCCATAGAACCAGTCTGGCCATTCTCCTCTGACCTCTCTCATTATCCACGCGTTTTCACCCACAGAACCAGTCTGGCCATTCTCCTCTGACCTCTCTCATTATCCAGGTGTTTTCACCCACAGAACCAGTCTGGCCATTCTCCTCTGACCTCCCTCATTAACCAGGCGTTTTCACCCACAGAACCAGTCTGGTCATTCTCCTCTGACCTCCCTCATTAACCCGGCGTTTTCACCCACAGAACCAGTCTGGCCATTCTCCTCTGACCTCCGTCATTAACCAGACGTTTTCACCCACAGAACCAGTCTAGCCATTCTCCTCTGAACTCCCTCATTAACCTGGGGTTTTCACCAACAGAATCAGTCTGGCCATTCTCCTCTGACCTCCCTCATTAAGCAGGGGTTTTCACCCACAGAACCAGTCTGGCCATTCTCCTCTGACTTCCCTCATTAACCAGGCGTTTTCACCCACAGAACCAGTCTGGCCATTCTCCTCTGACCTCCCTCATTAAGCAGGGGTTTTCACCCACAGAACCAGCCTGGCATTCTCCTCGGTCCTCCCTCATTAACCACGCGTTTTCACCCACAGAACCAGTCTGGCCATTCTCCTCTGACCTCCCTCATTAACCAGGAGTTTCCACCCACAGAACCACTCTGGCCATTCTCCTCTGACCTCCGTCATTAACCAGACGTTTTCACCCACAGAAGCAGTCTAGCCATTCTCCTCTGACCTCCCTCATTAACCAGGCGTTTCCACCCACAGAACCAGTCTGGCCATTCTCCTCTGTCCCTCATTAACCAGGGGTTTTCACCCACAGAACGAGTCTGGACATTCTCCTCTGACCTCCCTCATTAACCAGGCGTTTCCACCCACAGAACCAGTCTGGCCATTCTCCTCTGTCCCTCATTAACCAGGCGTTTCCACCCACAGAACCAGTCTGGCCATTCTCCTCTGTCCCTCATTAACCAGGGGTTTTCACCCACAGAACCAGTCTGGCCATTCTCCTCTGACCTCCCTCATTAACCAGGCGTTTTCACCTACAGAACCAGTCTGGCCATTCTCCTCTGACCTCCCTCATTAACCAGGCGTTTTCACCCACAGAACCAGTCTGGCCATTCCCCTCTGACCTCTCTCACTAACGAGGCGTTTTCACCCACAGAACCAGTCTGGCCATTCTCCTCTGACCTCCCTCATTAACCAGGCGTTTTCACCCACAGAACCAGTCTGGCCATTCTCCTCCGACCTCCCTCATTAACCAGGCGTTTTCACCCACAGAACCAGTCTGGCCATTCTCCTCTGACCTCCCTCATTAACCAGGCATTTTCACCCACAGAACCAGTCTGGCCATTCTCCTCTGACCTCCCTCATTAACGAGGAGTTTTCACCCACAGAACCAGTCTGGCCATTCTCCTCTGACCTCCCTCATTAACCAGGCGTTTCCACCCACAGAACCAGTCTGGCCATTCTCCTCTGACCTCTCTCATTAACGAGGAGTTTTCACCCACAGAACCAGTCTGGCCATTCTCCTCTGACCTCCCTCATTAACCAGGCGTTTCCACCCACAGAACCAGTCTGACCATTCTCCTCTGTCCCTCATTAACCAGGGGTTTTCACCCCCAGAACCAGTCTGGACATTTTCCTCTGACCTCCCTCATTAACTAGGCGTTTTCACCCGCAGAACCAGTCTGGCCATTCTCCTCTGACCTCCCTCATTAACCAGGCGTTTTCACCCACAGAACCAGTCTGGCCATTCTCCTCAGACCTCCCTCATTAACCAGGCGTTTTCACCCACATCACCAGTCTGGCCATTCTCCTCTGACCTCCCTCATTAACAAGGCGTTTTCACCCGCAGAACCAGTCTGTCCATTCTCCTCTGACCTCCCTCATTAACCAGGCGTTTTCACCCACAGAACCAGTCTGGCCATTCTCCTCTGACCTCCCTCATTAACAAGGCGTTTTCACCCGCAGAACCAGTCTGGCCATTCTCCTCTGACCTCCCTCATTAACAAGGCGTTTTCACCCGCAGAACCAGTCTGGCCATTCTCCTCTGACCTCCCTCATTAAACAGCCGTATTCACCCACAGAACCAGTCTGGCCATTCTCCTCTGACCTCCCTCATTAACCAGGCGTTTTCACCCACAGAACCAGTCTGGCCATTCTCCTCAGACCTCCCTCATTAACCAGGGGTTTTCACCCAAAGAACCAGTCTGGCCATTCTCCTCAGACCTCCCTCATTAACCAGGTGTTTTCACCCACAGAGCCAGACTGGCCATTCTCCTCTGACCTCCCTCATTAACCAGGGGTTTTCACCCATAGAACCAGTCTGGCCATTCTCCTCTGACCTCTCTCATTATCCACGCGTTTTCACCCACAGAACCAGTCTGGCCATTCTCCTCTGACCTCTCTCATTATCCAGGTGTTTTCACCCACAGAACCAGTCTGGCCATTCTCCTCTGACCTGCCTCATTAACCAGGCGTTTTCACCCACAGAACCAGTCTGGCCATTCCCCTCTGACCTCTCTCACTAACGAGGCGTTTTCACCCACAGAACCAGTCTGGCCATTCTCCTCTGACCTCCCTCATTAACCAGGCATTTTCACCCACAGAACCAGTCTGGCCATTCTCCTCTGACCTCCCTCATTAACGAGGAGTTTTCACCCACAGAACCAGTCTGGCCATTCTCCTCTGACCTCCCTCATTAACCAGGCGTTTCCACCCACAGAACCAGTCTGGCCATTCTCCTCTGACCTCTCTCATTAACGAGGAGTTTTCACCCACAGAACCAGTCTGGCCATTCTCCTCTGACCTCCCTCATTAACCAGGCGTTTCCACCCACAGAACCAGTCTGGCCATTCTCCTCTGACCTCTCTCATTAACGAGGAGTTTTCACCCACAGAACCAGTCTGGCCATTCTCCTCTGACCTCCCTCATTAACCAGGCGTTTCCACCCACAGAACCAGTCTGACCATTCTCCTCTGTCCCTCATTAACCAGGGGTTTTCACCCCCAGAACCAGTCTGGACATTTTCCTCTGACCTCCCTCATTAACAAGGCGTTTTCACCCGCAGAACCAGTCTGGCCATTCTCCTCTGACCTCCCTCATTAACCAGGCGTTTTCACCCACAGAACCAGTCTGGCCATTCTCCTCAGACCTCCCTCATTAACCAGGCGTTTTCACCCACATCACCAGTCTGGCCATTCTCCTCTGACCTCCCTCATTAACAAGGCGTTTTCACCCGCAGAACCAGTCTGGCCATTCTCCTCTGTCCCTCATTAACCAGGCGTTTCCACCCACAGAACCAGTCTGGCCATTCTCCTCTGTCCCTCATTAACCAGGGGTTTTCACCCACAGAACCAGTCTGGCCATTCTCCTCTGACCTCCCTCATTAACCAGGCGTTTTCACCTACAGAACCAGTCTGGCCATTCTCCTCTGACCTCCCTCATTAACCAGGCGTTTTCACCCACAGAACCAGTCTGGCCATTCTCCTCTGACCTCCCTCATTAACCATGCGTTTTCACCCACAGAACCAGTCTGGCCATTCTCCTCTGACCTCTCTCATTAACCAGCCGTTTTGACACACAGAACCAGTCTGGCCATTCTCCTCTGACCTCCCTCATTGACCAGGCGTTTTCACCCACAGAACCAGTCTGGCCATTCTCCTCTGACCTCCCTCATTAACAAGGCGTTTTCACCCGCACAACCAGTCTGGCCATTCTCCTCTGACCTCCCTCATTAACCAGGGGTTTTCACCCACAGAACCAGTCTGGCCATTCTCCTCTGACCTCCCCCATTAACCAGGGGTTTTCACCCACAGAACCATTCGGCCATTCTCCTCTGACCTCTCTCATTAACAAGGCATTTCACCCACAGGACCAGCCTGGCCATTCTCCTCTGACCTCCCTCATTAACAAGGCATTTCACCCACTGAACCAGTCTGGCCATTTTCCTCTGACCTCCGGCAATAACCAGGGGTTTTCACCCACAGAACCAGTCTGGCCATTCTCCTCTGACCTCCCTCATTAACCAGGCGTTTTCACCCACAGAACCAGTCTGGCCATTCTCCTCTGACCTCCCTCATTAACCAGGTGTTTCCACACACAGAACCAGTCTGGCCATTCTCCTCCGACCTTCGTCATTAACCAGGGGTTTCCACCCACAGAACCAGTCTGGCCATTCTCCTCTGACCTCTCTCATTATTCACACGTTTTCACCCTCTGAACCAGTCTGGCCATTCTCCTCTGACCTCTCTCATTATCCAGGTGTTTTCACCCACAGAACCAGTCTGGCCATTCTCCTCTGACCTCCCTGATTAACCAGGCGTTTTCACCCACAGAACCAGTCTGGCCATTCTCCTCTGACCTCCCTCATTAACCCGGCATTTTCACCCACAGAACCAGTCTGGCCATTCTCCTCTGACCTCCCTCATTAACCAGGCGTTTTCACCACAGACCCAGTCTGGCAATTCTCCTCTGATCTCTCTCATTAACCAGGCGTTTTCACCCACAGAACCAGTCTGGCCATTCTCCTCTGATCTCTCTCATTAACCAGGCATTTTCACCCACAGAACCAGTCTGGCCATTCTCCTCTGACCTCCCTCATTAACCCGGCATTTTCACCCACAGAACCAGTCTGGCCATTCTCCTCTGACCTCCCTCATTAACCCGGCATTTTCACCCACAGAACCAGTCTGGCCATTCTCCTCTGACCTCCCTCATTAACCCGGCGTTTTCACCCACAGAACCAGTCTGGCCATTCTCCTCCGACCTCTCTCATTAACCAGGCGTTTTCACCCACAGAACCAGACTGGCCATTCTCCTCCGACGTCTCTCATTAACCAGGCGTTTTCACCCACAGAACCAGTCTGGCCATTCTCCTCTGACCTCCCTCATTAACCATGTGTTTCCACCCACAGAACCAGTCTGGCCATTCTCCTCTGACCTCCCTCATTAACCAGGTGTTTCCACCCACAGAACCAGTCTGGCCATTCTCCTCTGACCTCCGTCATTAACCAGGTGTTTCCACCCACAGAACCAGTCTGGCCATTCTCCTCTGACCTCCCTCATTAACCAGGGGTTTCCAGCCACAGAACCAGTCTGGCCATTTTCCTCTGACCTCCGTCATTAACCAGGGGTTTTCACCCACAGAACCAGTCTGGCCATTCTCCTCTGACCTCCCTCATTAACCAGGCGTTTTCACCCACATAACCAGTCTGGCCATTCTCCTCTGACCTCCCTCATTAACCAGGCGTTTTCACCCACAGAAACAGTCTGGCCGTTCTCCTCTGACCTTCCTCATTAACCAGGGGTTTCCACCCACAGAACCACTCTGGCCATTCTCCTCTGACCTCCCTCATTAAACAGCCGTATTCACCCACAGAACCAGTCTGGCCATTCTCCTCTGACCTCCCTCATTAACCAGGCGTTTTCACCCACAGAACCAGTCTGGCCATTCTCCTCAGACCTCCCTCATTAACCAGGGGTTTTCACCCAAAGAACCAGTCTGGCCATTCTCCTCAGACCTCCCTCATTAACCAGGTGTTTTCACCCACAGAGCCAGACTGCCCATTCTCCTCTGACCTCCCTCATTAACCAGGGGTTTTCACCCATAGAACCAGTCTGGCCATTCTCCTCTGACCTCTCTCATTATCCACGCGTTTTCACCCACAGAACCAGTCTGGCCATTCTCCTCTGACCTCTCTCATTATCCAGGTGTTTTCACCCACAGAACCAGTCTGGCCATTCTCCTCTGACCTCCCTCATTAACCAGGCGTTTTCACCCACAGAACCAGTCTGGTCATTCTCCTCTGACCTCCCTCATTAACCCGGCGTTTTCACCCACAGAACCAGTCTGGCCATTCTCCTCTGACCTCCGTCATTAACCAGACGTTTTCACCCACAGAACCAGTCTAGCCATTCTCCTCTGAACTCCCTCATTAACCTGGGGTTTTCACCAACAGAATCAGTCTGGCCATTCTCCTCTGACCTCCCTCATTAAGCAGGGGTTTTCACCCACAGAACCAGTCTGGCCATTCTCCTCTGACTTCCCTCATTAACCAGGCGTTTTCACCCACAGAACCAGTCTGGCCATTCTCCTCTGACCTCCCTCATTAAGCAGGGGTTTTCACCCACAGAACCAGCCTGGCATTCTCCTCGGTCCTCCCTCATTAACCAGGCGTTTTCACCCACAGAACCAGTCTGGCCATTCTCCTCTGACCTCCCTCATTAACCAGGAGTTTCCACCCACAGAACCACTCTGGCCATTCTCCTCTGACCTCCGTCATTAACCAGACGTTTTCACCCACAGAAGCAGTCTAGCCATTCTCCTCTGACCTCCCTCATTAACCAGGCGTTTCCACCCACAGAACCAGTCTGGCCATTCTCCTCTGTCCCTCATTAACCAGGGGTTTTCACCCACAGAACGAGTCTGGACATTCTCCTCTGACCTCCCTCATTAACCAGGCGTTTCCACCCACAGAACCAGTCTGGCCATTCTCCTCTGTCCCTCATTAACCAGGCGTTTCCACCCACAGAACCAGTCTGGCCATTCTCCTCTGTCCCTCATTAACCAGGGGTTTTCACCCACAGAACCAGTCTGGCCATTCTCCTCTGACCTCCCTCATTAACCAGGCGTTTTCACCTACAGAACCAGTCTGGCCATTCTCCTCTGACCTCCCTCATTAACCAGGCGTTTTCACCCACAGAACCAGTCTGGCCATTCCCCTCTGACCTCTCTCACTAACGAGGCGTTTTCACCCACAGAACCAGTCTGGCCATTCTCCTCTGACCTCCCTCATTAACCAGGCGTTTTCACCCACAGAACCAGTCTGGCCATTCTCCTCCGACCTCCCTCATTAACCAGGCGTTTTCACCCACAGAACCAGTCTGGCCATTCTCCTCTGACCTCCCTCATTAACCAGGCATTTTCACCCACAGAACCAGTCTGGCCATTCTCCTCTGACCTCCCTCATTAACGAGGAGTTTTCACCCACAGAACCAGTCTGGCCATTCTCCTCTGACCTCCCTCATTAACCAGGCGTTTCCACCCACAGAACCAGTCTGGCCATTCTCCTCTGACCTCTCTCATTAACGAGGAGTTTTCACCCACAGAACCAGTCTGGCCATTCTCCTCTGACCTCCCTCATTAACCAGGCGTTTCCACCCACAGAACCAGTCTGACCATTCTCCTCTGTCCCTCATTAACCAGGGGTTTTCACCCCCAGAACCAGTCTGGACATTTTCCTCTGACCTCCCTCATTAACTAGGCGTTTTCACCCGCAGAACCAGTCTGGCCATTCTCCTCTGACCTCCCTCATTAACCAGGCGTTTTCACCCACAGAACCAGTCTGGCCATTCTCCTCAGACCTCCCTCATTAACCAGGCGTTTTCACCCACATCACCAGTCTGGCCATTCTCCTCTGACCTCCCTCATTAACAAGGCGTTTTCACCCGCAGAACCAGTCTGTCCATTCTCCTCTGACCTCCCTCATTAACCAGGCGTTTTCACCCACAGAACCAGTCTGGCCATTCTCCTCTGACCTCCCTCATTAACAAGGCGTTTTCACCCGCAGAACCAGTCTGGCCATTCTCCTCTGACCTCCCTCATTAACAAGGCGTTTTCACCCGCAGAACCAGTCTGGCCATTCTCCTCTGACCTCCCTCATTAAACAGCCGTATTCACCCACAGAACCAGTCTGGCCATTCTCCTCTGACCTCCCTCATTAACCAGGCGTTTTCACCCACAGAACCAGTCTGGCCATTCTCCTCAGACCTCCCTCATTAACCAGGGGTTTTCACCCAAAGAACCAGTCTGGCCATTCTCCTCAGACCTCCCTCATTAACCAGGTGTTTTCACCCACAGAGCCAGACTGGCCATTCTCCTCTGACCTCCCTCATTAACCAGGGGTTTTCACCCATAGAACCAGTCTGGCCATTCTCCTCTGACCTCTCTCATTATCCACGCGTTTTCACCCACAGAACCAGTCTGGCCATTCTCCTCTGACCTCTCTCATTATCCAGGTGTTTTCACCCACAGAACCAGTCTGGCCATTCTCCTCTGACCTGCCTCATTAACCAGGCGTTTTCACCCACAGAACCAGTCTGGCCATTCCCCTCTGACCTCTCTCACTAACGAGGCGTTTTCACCCACAGAACCAGTCTGGCCATTCTCCTCTGACCTCCCTCATTAACCAGGCATTTTCACCCACAGAACCAGTCTGGCCATTCTCCTCTGACCTCCCTCATTAACGAGGAGTTTTCACCCACAGAACCAGTCTGGCCATTCTCCTCTGACCTCCCTCATTAACCAGGCGTTTCCACCCACAGAACCAGTCTGGCCATTCTCCTCTGACCTCTCTCATTAACGAGGAGTTTTCACCCACAGAACCAGTCTGGCCATTCTCCTCTGACCTCCCTCATTAACCAGGCGTTTCCACCCACAGAACCAGTCTGGCCATTCTCCTCTGACCTCTCTCATTAACGAGGAGTTTTCACCCACAGAACCAGTCTGGCCATTCTCCTCTGACCTCCCTCATTAACCAGGCGTTTCCACCCACAGAACCAGTCTGACCATTCTCCTCTGTCCCTCATTAACCAGGGGTTTTCACCCCCAGAACCAGTCTGGACATTTTCCTCTGACCTCCCTCATTAACAAGGCGTTTTCACCCGCAGAACCAGTCTGGCCATTCTCCTCTGACCTCCCTCATTAACCAGGCGTTTTCACCCACAGAACCAGTCTGGCCATTCTCCTCAGACCTCCCTCATTAACCAGGCGTTTTCACCCACATCACCAGTCTGGCCATTCTCCTCTGACCTCCCTCATTAACAAGGCGTTTTCACCCGCAGAACCAGTCTGGCCATTCTCCTCTGTCCCTCATTAACCAGGCGTTTCCACCCACAGAACCAGTCTGGCCATTCTCCTCTGTCCCTCATTAACCAGGGGTTTTCACCCACAGAACCAGTCTGGCCATTCTCCTCTGACCTCCCTCATTAACCAGGCGTTTTCACCTACAGAACCAGTCTGGCCATTCTCCTCTGACCTCCCTCATTAACCAGGCGTTTTCACCCACAGAACCAGTCTGGCCATTCTCCTCTGACCTCCCTCATTAACCATGCGTTTTCACCCACAGAACCAGTCTGGCCATTCTCCTCTGACCTCTCTCATTAACCAGCCGTTTTGACACACAGAACCAGTCTGGCCATTCTCCTCTGACCTCCCTCATTGACCAGGCGTTTTCACCCACAGAACCAGTCTGGCCATTCTCCTCTGACCTCCCTCATTAACAAGGCGTTTTCACCCGCACAACCAGTCTGGCCATTCTCCTCTGACCTCCCTCATTAACCAGGGGTTTTCACCCACAGAACCAGTCTGGCCATTCTCCTCTGACCTCCCCCATTAACCAGGGGTTTTCACCCACAGAACCATTCGGCCATTCTCCTCTGACCTCTCTCATTAACAAGGCATTTCACCCACAGGACCAGCCTGGCCATTCTCCTCTGACCTCCCTCATTAACAAGGCATTTCACCCACTGAACCAGTCTGGCCATTTTCCTCTGACCTCCGGCAATAACCAGGGGTTTTCACCCACAGAACCAGTCTGGCCATTCTCCTCTGACCTCCCTCATTAACCAGGCGTTTTCACCCACAGAACCAGTCTGGCCATTCTCCTCTGACCTCCCTCATTAACCAGGTGTTTCCACACACAGAACCAGTCTGGCCATTCTCCTCCGACCTTCGTCATTAACCAGGGGTTTCCACCCACAGAACCAGTCTGGCCATTCTCCTCTGACCTCTCTCATTATTCACACGTTTTCACCCTCTGAACCAGTCTGGCCATTCTCCTCTGACCTCTCTCATTATCCAGGTGTTTTCACCCACAGAACCAGTCTGGCCATTCTCCTCTGACCTCCCTGATTAACCAGGCGTTTTCACCCACAGAACCAGTCTGGCCATTCTCCTCTGACCTCCCTCATTAACCCGGCATTTTCACCCACAGAACCAGTCTGGCCATTCTCCTCTGACCTCCCTCATTAACCAGGCGTTTTCACCACAGACCCAGTCTGGCAATTCTCCTCTGATCTCTCTCATTAACCAGGCGTTTTCACCCACAGAACCAGTCTGGCCATTCTCCTCTGATCTCTCTCATTAACCAGGCATTTTCACCCACAGAACCAGTCTGGCCATTCTCCTCTGACCTCCCTCATTTTCCCGGCATTTTCACCCACAGAACCAGTCTGGCCATTCTCCTCTGACCTCCCTCATTAACCCGGCATTTTCACCCACAGAACCAGTCTGGCCATTCTCCTCTGACCTCCCTCATTAACCCGGCGTTTTCACCCACAGAACCAGTCTGGCCATTCTCCTCCGACCTCTCTCATTAACCAGGCGTTTTCACCCACAGAACCAGACTGGCCATTCTCCTCCGACGTCTCTCATTAACCAGGCGTTTTCACCCACAGAACCAGTCTGGCCATTCTCCTCTGACCTCCCTCATTAACCATGTGTTTCCACCCACAGAACCAGTCTGGCCATTCTCCTCTGACCTCCCTCATTAACCAGGTGTTTCCACCCACAGAACCAGTCTGGCCATTCTCCTCTGACCTCCGTCATTAACCAGGTGTTTCCACCCACAGAACCAGTCTGGCCATTCTCCTCTGACCTCCCTCATTAACCAGGGGTTTCCAGCCACAGAACCAGTCTGGCCATTTTCCTCTGACCTCCGTCATTAACCAGGGGTTTTCACCCACAGAACCAGTCTGGCCATTCTCCTCTGACCTCCCTCATTAACCAGGCGTTTTCACCCACATAACCAGTCTGGCCATTCTCCTCTGACCTCCCTCATTAACCAGGCGTTTTCACCCACATAAACAGTCTGGCCGTTCTCCTCTGACCTTCCTCATTAACCAGGGGTTTCCACCCACAGAACAACTCTGGCCATTCTCCTCTGACCTTCCTCATTAACCAGGGGTTTCCACCCACAGAACCAGTCTGGCCATTCTCCTCTGACCTTCCTCATTAACCAGGGGTTTCCACCCACAGAACCAGTCTGGCCATTCTCCTCTGACCTCCCTCATTAACCAGGGGTTTCCACCCACAGAACCAGTCTGGCCATTCTCCTCTGACCTCTCTCATGAACCAGGCATTTTCACCCACAGAACCAGTATGGCCATTCTCCTCTGACCTCCCTCATTAACCAGGCGTTTTCACCCACAGAATCAGTCTGGCCATTCTCCTCCGACCTCTCTCATTAACCAGGCTTTTTCACCCACAGAACCAGTCTGGCCATTCCCCTCTGTCCTCCCTCATTAACCAGGCGTTTTCACCCACAGAACCAGTCTGGCCATTCCGCTCTGTCCTCCCTCATTAACCAGGCGTTTTCACCCACAGAACCAGTCTGGCCATTCTCCTCTGACCTCCCTCATTTACCCGGCGTTTTAACCCAAAGAACCAGTCTGGCCATTCTCCTCTGACCTCCCTCATTAACCAGGCGTTTTAACCCACAGAACCAGTCTGGCCATTCTCCTCTGACCTCCCTCATTAACCAGGTGTTTCCACCCACAGAACCAGTCTGGCCATTCTCCTCTGACCTCCCTCATTAACCAGGTGTTTCCACCCACAGAACCAGTCTGGCCATTCTCCTCTGACCTTCCTCAATAACCAGGGGTTTCCACCCACTGAACCAGTCTGGCCATTCTCCTCTGACCTTCCTCATTAACCAGGTGTTTCCACCCACAGAACCAGTCTGGCCATTCTCCTCTGACCTTCCTCAATAACCAGGGGTTTCCACCCACAGAACCAGTCTGGCCATTCCCCTCTGACCTCCCTCATTAACCAGGTGTTTTCACCCACAGAACCTGTCTGGCCATTCTCCTCTGACCTCCCTCATTAACGAGGCGTTTTCACCCACAGAACCAGTCTGGCCATTCTCCTCCGACCTCCCTCATTAACCAGGCGTTACCACCCACAGAACCAGTCTGGCCATTCTCCTCTGTCCTCCCTCATTAACCTGGAGTTTTCACCCACAGATCCCGCCTGGCCATTCTCCTCCGACCTCCCTCATTAACCAGGAGTTTTCACCCACAGAACCAGTCTGGCCATTGTCCTCCGACCTCCCTCATTAACCAGGAGTTTTCACCCACAGATCCCGTCTGGCCATTCTCCTCCGACCTCCCTCATTAACCAGGCATTTTCACCCACAGAACCAATCTGGCCATTCTCCTCCGACCTCCCTCATTAACGAGGCGTTTTCACCAACAGAACCAGTCTGGCCATTCTCCTCTGACTTCCCTCATTAACCAGGCGTTTTCACCCACAGAACCAGTCTGGCCATTCTCCTCTGACCTCCCTCATTAACCAGGCGTTTTCACCCACAGAACCAGTCTGGCCATTCTCCTCTGACCTCCCTCATTAACGAGGCGTTTTCACCAACAGAACCAGTCTGGCCATTCTCCTCTGACTTCCCTCATTAACCAGGCGTTTTCACCCACAAAACCAGTCTGGCCATTCTCCTCTGACTTCCCTCATTAACCAGGCGTTTTCACCCACAGAACCAGTCTGGCCATTGTCCTCTGATCTCTCTCATTAACCAGGGGTTTCCACCCACAGAACCAGTCTGGCCATTCTCCTCTGACCTCTCTCATTATTCACACGTTTTCACCCTCTGAACCAGTCTGGCCATTCTCCTCTGACCTCTCTCATTATCCAGGTGTTTTCACCCACAGAACCAGTCTGGCCATTCTCCTCTGACCTCCCTGATTAACCAGGCGTTTTCACCCACAGAACCAGTCTGGCCATTCTCTTCTGACCTCCCTTATTAACCCGGCATTTTCACCCACAGAACCAGTCTGGCCATTCTCCTCTGACCTCCCTCATTAACCAGGCGTTTTCACCCACAGACCCAGTCTGGCCATTCTCCTCTGATCTCTCTCATTAACCAGGCGTTTTCACCCACAGAACCAGTCTGGCCATTCTCCTCTGATCTCTCTCATTAACCAGGCATTTTCACCCACAGAACCAGTCTGGCCATTCTCCTCTGACCTCCCTCATTAACCCGGCATTTTCAACCACAGAACCAGTCTGGCCATTCTCCTCTGACCTCCCTCATTAACCCGGCATTTTCACCCACAGAACCAGTCTGGCCATTCTCCTCTGACCTCCCTCATTAACCCGGCGTTTTCACCCACAGAACCAGTCTGGCCATTCTCCTCCGACCTCTCTCATTAACCAGGCGTTTTCACCCACAGAACCAGACTGGCCATTCTCCTCCGACGTCTCTCATTAACCAGGCGTTTTCACCCACAGAACCAGTCTGGCCATTCTCCTCTGACCTCCCTCATTAACCAGGTGTTTCCACCCACAGAACCAGTCTGGCCATTCTCCTCTGACCTCCCTCATTAACCAGGTGTTTCCACCCACAGAACCAGTCTGGCCATTCTCCTCTGACCTCCGTCATTAACCAGGTGTTTCCACCCACAGAACCAGTCTGGCCATTCTCCTCTGACCTCCGTCATTAACCAGGTGTTTCCACCCACAGAATCAGTCTGGCCATTCTCCTCTGACCTCCCTCATTAACCAGGTGTTTCCACCCACAGAACCAGTCTGGCCATTTTCCTCTGACCTCCGTCATTAACCAGGGGTTTTCACCCACAGAACCAGTCTGGCCATTCTCCTCTGACCTCCCTCATTAACCAGGCGTTTTCACCCACAGACCCAGTCTGGCCATTCTCCTCTGATCTCTCTCATTAACCAGGCGTTTTCACCCACAGAACCAGTCTGGCCATTCTCCTCTGATCTCTCTCATTAACCAGGCATTTTCACCCACAGAACCAGTCTGGCCATTCTCCTCTGACCTCCCTCATTAACCCGGCATTTTCACCCACAGAACCAGTCTGGCCATTCTACTCTGACCTCCCTCATTAACCCGGCATTTTGACCCACAGAACCAGTCTGGCCATTCTCCTCTGACCTCCCTCATTAACCCGGCGTTTTCACCCACAGAACCAGTCTGGCCATTCTCCTCCGACCTCTCTCATTAACCAGGCGTTTTCACCCACAGAACCAGACTGGCCATTCTCCTCCGACGTCTCTCATTAACCAGGCGTTTTCACCCACAGAACCAGTCTGGCCATTCTCCTCTGACCTCCCTCATAAACCAGGTGTTTCCACCCACAGAACCAGTCTGGCCATTCTCCTCTGACCTCCCTCATTAACCAGGTGTTTCCACCCACAGAACCAGTCTGGCCATTCTCCTCTGACCTCCGTCATTAACCAGGTGTTTCCACCCACAGAACCAGTCTGGCCATTCTCCTCTGACCTCCGTCATTAACCAGGTGTTTCCACCCACAGAACCAGTCTGGCCATTCTCCTCTGACCTCCCTCATTAACCAGGTGTTTCCACCCACAGAACCAGTCTGGCCATTTTCCTCTGACCTCCGTCATTAACCAGGGGTTTTCACCCACAGAACCAGTCTGGCCATTCTCCTCTGACCTCCCTCATTAACCAGGCGTTTTCACCCACATAACCAGTCTGGCCATTCTCCTCTGACCTCCCTCATTAACCAGGCGTTTTCACCCACAGAACCAGTCTGGCCGTTCTCCTCTGACCTTCCTCATTAACCAGGGGTTTCCACCCACAGAACCACTCTGGCCATTCTCCTCTGACCTTCCTCATTAACCAGGGGTTTCCACCCACAGAACCAGTCTGGCCATTCTCCTCTGACCTTCCTCATTAACCAGGGGTTTCCACCCACAGAACCAGTCTGGCCATTCTCCTCTGACCTCCCTCATTAACCAGGGGTTTCCACCCACAGAACCAGTCTGGCCATTCTCCTCTGACATCTCTCATTAACCAGGCATTTTCACCCACAGAACCAGTATGGCCATTCTCCTCCGACCTCTCTCATTAACCAGGGGTTTCCACCCACAGAACCAGTCTGGCCATTCTCCTCTGACCTCCCTCATTAACCAGGCGTTTTCACCCACAGAATCAGTCTGGCCATTCTCCTCCGACCTCTCTCATTAACCAGGCTTTTTCACCCACAGAACCAGTCTGGCCATTCACCTCTGTCCTCCCTCATTAACCAGGCGTTTTCACCCACAGAACCAGTCTGGCCATTCCCCTCTGTCCTCCCTCATTAACCAGGCGTTTTCACCCACAGAACCAGTCTGGCCATTCTCCTCTGACCTCCCTCATTTACCCGGCGTTTTAACCCACAGAACCAGTCTGGCCATTCTCCTCTGACCTCCCTCATTAACCAGGCGTTTTAACCCACAGAACCAGTCTGGCCATTCTACTCTGACCTCCCTCATTAACCAGGTGTTTCCACCCACAGAACCAGTCTGGCCATTCTCCTCTGACCTCCCTCATTAACCAGGTGTTTCCACCCACAGAACCAGTCTGGCCATTCTCCTCTGACCTTCCTCAATAACCAGGGGTTTCCACCCACTGAACCAGTCTGGCCATTCTCCTCTGACCTTCCTCATTAACCAGGTGTTTCCACCCACAGAACCAGTCTGGCCATTCTCCTCTGACCTTCCTCAATAACCAGGGGTTTCCACCCACAGAACCAGTCTGGCCATTCCCCTCTGACCTCCCTCATTAACCAGGTGTTTTCACCCACAGAACCTGTCTGGCCATTCTCCTCTGACCTCCCTCATTAACGAGGCGTTTTCACCCACAGAATCAGTCTGGCCATTCTCCTCCGACCTCCCTCATTAACCAGGCGTTATCACCCACAGAACCAGTCTGGCCATTCTCCTCTGTCCTCCCTCATTAACCAGGAGTTTTCACCCACAGATCCCGCCTGGCCATTCTCCTCCGACCTCCCTCATTAACCAGGCGTTTTCACCCACAGAACCAGTCTGGCCATTGTCCGCCGACCTCCCTCATTAACCAGGAGTTTTCACCCACAGATCCCGTCTGGCCATTCTCCTCCGACCTCCCTCATGAACCAGGCATTTTCACCCACAGAACCAATCTGGCCATTCTCCTCCGACCTCCCTCATTAACGAGGCGTTTTCACCAACAGAACCAGTCTGGCCATTCTCCTCTGACCCCCCTCATTAAGCAGGGGTTTTCACCCACTGAACCAGTCTGGCCATTCTCCTCTGATCTCTTTCATTAACCAGGCATTTTCACCTACAGAACCAGTCTGGCCATTCTCCTCTTACCTCCCTCATTAACCTGGCGTTTTCACCCACAGAACCAGTCTGGCCATTCTCCTCCGACCTCTCTCATTAACCAGGCGTTTTCACCCACAGAACCAGTCTGGCCATTCTCCTCCGACCTCTCTCATTAACCAGGCGTTTTCACCCACAGAACCAGTCTGGCCATTCTCCTCTGACCCCCCTCATTAAGCAGGGGTTTTCACCCACAGAACCAGTCTGGCCATTCTCCTCTGTCCTCCCTCATTAACCAGGCGTTTTCACCCACAGTTCCCGTCTGGCCATTCTCTTCCGACCTCCCTCATTAACGAGGCGTTTTCACCAACAGAACCAGTCTGGCCATTCTCCTCTGACTTCCCTCATTAACCAGGCGTTTTCACCCACAAAACCAGTCTGGCCATTCTCCTCTGACTTCCCTCATTAACCAGGCGTTTTCACCCACAGAACCAGTCTGGCCATTGTCCTCTGATCTCTCTCATTAACCAGGCATTTTCACCTACAGAACCAGTCTGGCCATTCTCCTCTGACCTCCCTCATTAACCAGGCATTTTCACCCACAGAACCAGTCTGGCCATTCTCCTCTGACCTCCCTCATTAACCCGGCGTTTTAACCCACAGAACCAGTCTGGCCATTCTCCTCTGACCTCCCTCATTAACCAGGTGTTTCCACCCACAGAACCAGTCTGGTCATTCTCCTCTGACCTCCCTCATTAACCAGGTGTTTCCACCCACAGAACCAGTCTGGCCATTCTCCTCTGACCTCTCTGATTAACCAGGCGTTTTCACCCACAGAACCAGACTGGCCATTCTCCTCTGACCTCCCTCATTAACCAGGCGTTTTCACCCACAGAACCAGTCTGGCCATTCTCCTCCGACCTCCCTCATTAACGAGGCGTTTTCACCCACAGAACCAGTCTGGCCATTCTCCTCCGACCTCCCTCATTAACCAGGCGTTTTCACCCACAGAACTAGTCTGGCCATTCTCCTCTGACTTCCCTCATTAACCAGGCATTTTCACCCACAGAACCAGTCTGGCCATTCTCCTCTGACCTCCCTCATTAACCAGGCGTTTTCACCCACAGAACCAGTCTGGCCATTCTCCTCCGACCTCCCTCATTAACGATGAGTTTTCACCCACAGAACCAGTCTGGCCATTCTCCTCTGACCTCCGTCATTAACCCGGCGTTTTAACCCTCAGAACCAGTCTGGCCATTCTCCTCTGACCTCCCTCATTAACCAGGTGTTTCCACCCACAGAACCAGTCTGGTCATTCTCCTCTGACCTCCCTCATTAACCAGGTGTTTCCACCCACAGAACCAGTCTGGCCATTCTCCTCTGACCTCCCTCATTAACCCGGCGTTTTAACCCACAGAACCAGTCTGGCCATTCTCCTCTGTCCTCCCTCATTAACCAGGCGTTTTCACCCACAGAACCAGTCTGGCCATTCTCCTCTGACCTTACTCATTAACCTGGCGTTTTAACCCACAGATCCAGTCTGGCCATTCTCCTCTGACCTCCCTCATTAACCAGGTGTTTCCACCCACAGAACCAGTCTGGCCATTCTCCTCTGACCTCCCTCATTAATCAGGTGTTTCCACCCACAGAACCAGTCTGGCCATTCTCCTCTGACCTCCCTCATTAACCAGGTGTTTCCACCCACAGAACCAGTCTGGCCATTCTCCTCTGACATTCCTCATTAACCAGGGGTTTCCACCCACAGAACCAGTCTGGCCATTCACCTCTGACCTCCCTCATTAACCCGGCGTTTTCACCCACAGAACCAGTCTGGCCATTCTCCTCCGACCTCTCTCATTAACCAGGCGTTTTCACCCACAGAACCAGACTGGCCATTCTCCTCCGACGTCTCTCATTAACCAGGCGTTTTCACCCACAGAACCAGTCTGGCCATTCTCCTCTGACCTCCCTCATAAACCAGGTGTTTACACCCACAGAACCAGTCTGGCCATTCTCCTCTGACCTCCCTCATTAACCAGGTGTTTCCACCCACAGAACCAGTCTGGCCATTCTCCTCTGACCTCCGTCATTAACCAGGTGTTTCCACCCACAGAACCAGTCTGGCCATTCTCCTCTGACCTCCGTCATTAACCAGGTGTTTCCACCCACAGAACCAGTCTGGCCATTCTCCTCTGACCTCCCTCAATAACCAGGTGTTTCCACCCACAGAACCAGTCTGGCCATTTTCCTCTGACCTCCGTCATTAACCAGGGGTTTTCACCCACAGAACCAGTCTGGCCATTCTCCTCTGACCTCCCTCATTAACCAGGCGTTTTCACCCACATAACCAGTCTGGCCATTCTCCTCTGACCTCCCTCATTAACCAGGCGTTTTCACCCACAGAACCAGTCTGGCCGTTCTCCTCTGACCTTCCTCATTAACCAGGGGTTTCCACCCACAGAACCACTCTGGCCATTCTCCTCTGACCTTCCTCATTAACCAGGGGTTTCCACCCACAGAACCAGTCTGGCCATTCTCCTCTGACCTTCCTCATTAACCAGGGGTTTCCACCCACAGAACCAGTCTGGCCATTCTCCTCTGACCTCCCTCATTAACCAGGGGTTTCCACCCACAGAACCAGTCTGGCCATTCTCCTCTGACATCTCTCATTAACCAGGCATTTTCACCCACAGAACCAGTATGGCCATTCTCCTCCGACCTCTCTCATTAACCAGGGGTTTCCACCCACAGAACCAGTCTGGCCATTCTCCTCTGACCTCCCTCATTAACCAGGCGTTTTCACCCACAGAATCAGTCTGGCCATTCTCCTCCGACCTCTCTCATTAACCAGGCTTTTTCACCCACAGAACCAGTCTGGCCATTCACCTCTGTCCTCCCTCATTAACCAGGCGTTTTCACCCACAGAACCAGTCTGGCCATTCCCCTCTGTCCTCCCTCATTAACCAGGCGTTTTCACCCACAGAACCAGTCTGGCCATTCTCCTCTGACCTCCCTCATTTACCCGGCGTTTTAACCCACAGAACCAGTCTGGCCATTCTCCTCTGACCTCCCTCATTAACCAGGCGTTTTAACCCACAGAACCAGTCTGGCCATTCTACTCTGACCTCCCTCATTAACCAGGTGTTTCCACCCACAGAACCAGTCTGGCCATTCTCCTCTGACCTCCCTCATTAACCAGGTGTTTCCACCCACAGAACCAGTCTGGCCATTCTCCTCTGACCTTCCTCAATAACCAGGGGTTTCCACCCACTGAACCAGTCTGGCCATTCTCCTCTGACCTTCCTCATTAACCAGGTGTTTCCACCCACAGAACCAGTCTGGCCATTCTCCTCTGACCTTCCTCAATAACCAGGGGTTTCCACCCACAGAACCAGTCTGGCCATTCCCCTCTGACCTCCCTCATTAACCAGGTGTTTTCACCCACAGAACCTGTCTGGCCATTCTCCTCTGACCTCCCTCATTAACGAGGCGTTTTCACCCACAGAATCAGTCTGGCCATTCTCCTCCGACCTCCCTCATTAACCAGGCGTTATCACCCACAGAACCAGTCTGGCCATTCTCCTCTGTCCTCCCTCATTAACCAGGAGTTTTCACCCACAGATCCCGCCTGGCCATTCTCCTCCGACCTCCCTCATTAACCAGGCGTTTTCACCCACAGAACCAGTCTGGCCATTGTCCGCCGACCTCCCTCATTAACCAGGAGTTTTCACCCACAGATCCCGTCTGGCCATTCTCCCCCGACCTCCCTCATGAACCAGGCATTTTCACCCACAGAACCAATCTGGCCATTCTCCTCCGACCTCCCTCATTAACGAGGCGTTTTCACCCACAGAACCAGTCTGGCCATTCTCCTCTGACCTCCCTCATTAACCAGGCGTTTTCAGCCACAGAACCAGTCTGGCCATTCTCCTCTGACCTCCCTCATTAACCAGGCGTTTTCACCCACAAAACCAGTCTGGCCATTCTCCTCTGACCTCCCTCATTAACCAGGCGTTTTCACCCACAGAACCATTCTGGCCATTCTCCTCTGACCCCCCTCATTAAGCAGGGGTTTTCACCCACTGAACCAGTCTGGCCATTCTCCTCTGATCTCTTTCATTAACCAGGCATTTTCACCTACAGAACCAGTCTGGCCATTCTCCTCTTACCTCCCTCATTAACCTGGCGTTTTCACCCACAGAACCAGTCTGGCCATTCTCCTCCGACCTCTCTCATTAACCAGGCGTTTTCACCCACAGAACCAGTCTGGCCATTCTCCTCCGACCTCTCTCATTAACCAGGCGTTTTCACCCACAGAACCAGTCTGGCCATTCTCCTCTGACCCCCCTCATTAAGCAGGGGTTTCCACCCACAGAACCAGTCTGGCCATTCTCCTCTGTCCTCCCTCATTAACCAGGCGTTTTCACCCACAGTTCCCGTCTGGCCATTCTCTTCCGACCTCCCTCATTAACGAGGCGTTCTCACCAACAGAACCAGTCTGGCCATTCTCCTCTGACTTCCCTCATTAACCAGGCGTTTTCACCCACAAAACCAGTCTGGCCATTGTCCGCCGACCTCCCTCATTAACCAGGAGTTTTCACCCACAGATCCCGTCTGGCCATTCTCCTCCGACCTCTCTCATTAACCAGGCGTTTTCACCCACAGAACCAGTCTGGCCATTCTCCTCCGACCTCTCTCATTAACCAGGCGTTTTCACCCACAGAACCAGTCTGGCCATTCTCCTCTGACCCCCCTCATTAAGCAGGGGTTTCCACCCACAGAACCAGTCTGGCCATTCTCCTCTGTCCTCCCTCATTAACCAGGCGTTTTCACCCACAGTTCCCGTCTGGCCATTCTCTTCCGACCTCCCTCATTAACGAGGCGTTCTCACCAACAGAACCAGTCTGGCCATTCTCCTCTGACTTCCCTCATTAACCAGGCGTTTTCACCCACAAAACCAGTCTGGCCATTGTCCGCCGACCTCCCTCATTAACCAGGAGTTTTCACCCACAGATCCCGTCTGGCCATTCTCCTCCGACCTCCCTCATGAACCAGGCATTTTCACCCACAGAACCAATCTGGCCATTCTCCTCCGACCTCCCTCATTAACGAGGCGTTTTCACCCACAGAACCAGTCTGGCCATTCTCCTCCGACCTCCCTCATTAACGATGAGTTTTCACCCACAGAACCAGTCTGGCCATTCTCCTCTGACCTCCGTCATTAACCCGGCGTTTTAACCCTCAGAACCAGTCTGGCCATTCTCCTCTGACCTCCCTCATTAACCAGGTGTTTCCACCCACAGAACCAGTCTGGTCATTCTCCTCTGACCTCCCTCATTAACCAGGTGTTTCCACCCACAGAACCAGTCTGGCCATTCTCCTCTGACCTCCCTCATTAACCCGGCGTTTTAACCCACAGAACCAGTCTGGCCATTCTCCTCTGTCCTCCCTCATTAACCAGGCGTTTTCACCCACAGAACCAGTCTGGCCATTCTCCTCTGACCTTACTCATTAACCTGGCGTTTTAACCCACAGATCCAGTCTGGCCATTCTCCTCTGACCTCCCTCATTAACCAGGTGTTTCCACCCACAGAACCAGTCTGGCCATTCTCCTCTGACCTCCCTCATTAATCAGGTGTTTCCACCCACAGAACCAGTCTGGCCATTCTCCTCTGACCTCCCTCATTAACCAGGTGTTTCCACCCACAGAACCAGTCTGGCCATTCTCCTCTGACATTCCTCATTAACCAGGGGTTTCCACCCACAGAACCAGTCTGGCCATTCACCTCTGACCTCCCTCATTAACCCGGCGTTTTCACCCACAGAACCAGTCTGGCCATTCTCCTCCGACCTCTCTCATTAACCAGGCGTTTTCACCCACAGAACCAGACTGGCCATTCTCCTCCGACGTCTCTCATTAACCAGGCGTTTTCACCCACAGAACCAGTCTGGCCATTCTCCTCTGACCTCCCTCATAAACCAGGTGTTTACACCCACAGAACCAGTCTGGCCATTCTCCTCTGACCTCCCTCATTAACCAGGTGTTTCCACCCACAGAACCAGTCTGGCCATTCTCCTCTGACCTCCGTCATTAACCAGGTGTTTCCACCCACAGAACCAGTCTGGCCATTCTCCTCTGACCTCCGTCATTAACCAGGTGTTTCCACCCACAGAACCAGTCTGGCCATTCTCCTCTGACCTCCCTCAATAACCAGGTGTTTCCACCCACAGAACCAGTCTGGCCATTTTCCTCTGACCTCCGTCATTAACCAGGGGTTTTCACCCACAGAACCAGTCTGGCCATTCTCCTCTGACCTCCCTCATTAACCAGGCGTTTTCACCCACATAACCAGTCTGGCCATTCTCCTCTGACCTCCCTCATTAACCAGGCGTTTTCACCCACAAAACCAGTCTGGCCATTGTCCGCCGACCTCCCTCATTAACCAGGAGTTTTCACCCACAGATCCCGTCTGGCCATTCTCCTCCGACCTCTCTCATTAACCAGGCGTTTTCACCCACAGAACCAGTCTGGCCATTCTCCTCCGACCTCTCTCATTAACCAGGCGTTTTCACCCACAGAACCAGTCTGGCCATTCTCCTCTGACCCCCCTCATTAAGCAGGGGTTTCCACCCACAGAACCAGTCTGGCCATTCTCCTCTGTCCTCCCTCATTAACCAGGCGTTTTCACCCACAGTTCCCGTCTGGCCATTCTCTTCCGACCTCCCTCATTAACGAGGCGTTCTCACCAACAGAACCAGTCTGGCCATTCTCCTCTGACTTCCCTCATTAACCAGGCGTTTTCACCCACAAAACCAGTCTGGCCATTGTCCGCCGACCTCCCTCATTAACCAGGAGTTTTCACCCACAGATCCCGTCTGGCCATTCTCCTCCGACCTCCCTCATGAACCAGGCATTTTCACCCACAGAACCAATCTGGCCATTCTCCTCCGACCTCCCTCATTAACGAGGCGTTTTCACCCACAGAACCAGTCTGGCCATTCTCCTCCGACCTCCCTCATTAACGATGAGTTTTCACCCACAGAACCAGTCTGGCCATTCTCCTCTGACCTCCGTCATTAACCCGGCGTTTTAACCCTCAGAACCAGTCTGGCCATTCTCCTCTGACCTCCCTCATTAACCAGGTGTTTCCACCCACAGAACCAGTCTGGTCATTCTCCTCTGACCTCCCTCATTAACCAGGTGTTTCCACCCACAGAACCAGTCTGGCCATTCTCCTCTGACCTCCCTCATTAACCCGGCGTTTTAACCCACAGAACCAGTCTGGCCATTCTCCTCTGTCCTCCCTCATTAACCAGGCGTTTTCACCCACAGAACCAGTCTGGCCATTCTCCTCTGACCTTACTCATTAACCTGGCGTTTTAACCCACAGATCCAGTCTGGCCATTCTCCTCTGACCTCCCTCATTAACCAGGTGTTTCCACCCACAGAACCAGTCTGGCCATTCTCCTCTGACCTCCCTCATTAATCAGGTGTTTCCACCCACAGAACCAGTCTGGCCATTCTCCTCTGACCTCCCTCATTAACCAGGTGTTTCCACCCACAGAACCAGTCTGGCCATTCTCCTCTGACATTCCTCATTAACCAGGGGTTTCCACCCACAGAACCAGTCTGGCCATTCACCTCTGACCTCCCTCATTAACCCGGCGTTTTCACCCACAGAACCAGTCTGGCCATTCTCCTCCGACCTCTCTCATTAACCAGGCGTTTTCACCCACAGAACCAGACTGGCCATTCTCCTCCGACGTCTCTCATTAACCAGGCGTTTTCACCCACAGAACCAGTCTGGCCATTCTCCTCTGACCTCCCTCATAAACCAGGTGTTTACACCCACAGAACCAGTCTGGCCATTCTCCTCTGACCTCCCTCATTAACCAGGTGTTTCCACCCACAGAACCAGTCTGGCCATTCTCCTCTGACCTCCGTCATTAACCAGGTGTTTCCACCCACAGAACCAGTCTGGCCATTCTCCTCTGACCTCCGTCATTAACCAGGTGTTTCCACCCACAGAACCAGTCTGGCCATTCTCCTCTGACCTCCCTCAATAACCAGGTGTTTCCACCCACAGAACCAGTCTGGCCATTTTCCTCTGACCTCCGTCATTAACCAGGGGTTTTCACCCACAGAACCAGTCTGGCCATTCTCCTCTGACCTCCCTCATTAACCAGGCGTTTTCACCCACATAACCAGTCTGGCCATTCTCCTCTGACCTCCCTCATTAACCAGGCGTTTTCACCCACAGAACCAGTCTGGCCGTTCTCCTCTGACCTTCCTCATTAACCAGGGGTTTCCACCCACAGAACCACTCTGGCCATTCTCCTCTGACCTTCCTCATTAACCAGGGGTTTCCACCCACAGAACCAGTCTGGCCATTCTCCTCTGACCTTCCTCATTAACCAGGGGTTTCCACCCACAGAACCAGTCTGGCCATTCTCCTCTGACCTCCCTCATTAACCAGGGGTTTCCACCCACAGAACCAGTCTGGCCATTCTCCTCTGACATCTCTCATTAACCAGGCATTTTCACCCACAGAACCAGTATGGCCATTCTCCTCCGACCTCTCTCATTAACCAGGGGTTTCCACCCACAGAACCAGTCTGGCCATTCTCCTCTGACCTCCCTCATTAACCAGGCGTTTTCACCCACAGAATCAGTCTGGCCATTCTCCTCCGACCTCTCTCATTAACCAGGCTTTTTCACCCACAGAACCAGTCTGGCCATTCACCTCTGTCCTCCCTCATTAACCAGGCGTTTTCACCCACAGAACCAGTCTGGCCATTCCCCTCTGTCCTCCCTCATTAACCAGGCGTTTTCACCCACAGAACCAGTCTGGCCATTCTCCTCTGACCTCCCTCATTTACCCGGCGTTTTAACCCACAGAACCAGTCTGGCCATTCTCCTCTGACCTCCCTCATTAACCAGGCGTTTTAACCCACAGAACCAGTCTGGCCATTCTACTCTGACCTCCCTCATTAACCAGGTGTTTCCACCCACAGAACCAGTCTGGCCATTCTCCTCTGACCTCCCTCATTAACCAGGTGTTTCCACCCACAGAACCAGTCTGGCCATTCTCCTCTGACCTTCCTCAATAACCAGGGGTTTCCACCCACTGAACCAGTCTGGCCATTCTCCTCTGACCTTCCTCATTAACCAGGTGTTTCCACCCACAGAACCAGTCTGGCCATTCTCCTCTGACCTTCCTCAATAACCAGGGGTTTCCACCCACAGAACCAGTCTGGCCATTCCCCTCTGACCTCCCTCATTAACCAGGTGTTTTCACCCACAGAACCTGTCTGGCCATTCTCCTCTGACCTCCCTCATTAACGAGGCGTTTTCACCCACAGAATCAGTCTGGCCATTCTCCTCCGACCTCCCTCATTAACCAGGCGTTATCACCCACAGAACCAGTCTGGCCATTCTCCTCTGTCCTCCCTCATTAACCAGGAGTTTTCACCCACAGATCCCGCCTGGCCATTCTCCTCCGACCTCCCTCATTAACCAGGCGTTTTCACCCACAGAACCAGTCTGGCCATTGTCCGCCGACCTCCCTCATTAACCAGGAGTTTTCACCCACAGATCCCGTCTGGCCATTCTCCCCCGACCTCCCTCATGAACCAGGCATTTTCACCCACAGAACCAATCTGGCCATTCTCCTCCGACCTCCCTCATTAACGAGGCGTTTTCACCCACAGAACCAGTCTGGCCATTCTCCTCTGACCTCCCTCATTAACCAGGCGTTTTCAGCCACAGAACCAGTCTGGCCATTCTCCTCTGACCTCCCTCATTAACCAGGCGTTTTCACCCACAAAACCAGTCTGGCCATTCTCCTCTGACCTCCCTCATTAACCAGGCGTTTTCACCCACAGAACCATTCTGGCCATTCTCCTCTGACCCCCCTCATTAAGCAGGGGTTTTCACCCACTGAACCAGTCTGGCCATTCTCCTCTGATCTCTTTCATTAACCAGGCATTTTCACCTACAGAACCAGTCTGGCCATTCTCCTCTTACCTCCCTCATTAACCTGGCGTTTTCACCCACAGAACCAGTCTGGCCATTCTCCTCCGACCTCTCTCATTAACCAGGCGTTTTCACCCACAGAACCAGTCTGGCCATTCTCCTCCGACCTCTCTCATTAACCAGGCGTTTTCACCCACAGAACCAGTCTGGCCATTCTCCTCTGACCCCCCTCATTAAGCAGGGGTTTCCACCCACAGAACCAGTCTGGCCATTCTCCTCTGTCCTCCCTCATTAACCAGGCGTTTTCACCCACAGTTCCCGTCTGGCCATTCTCTTCCGACCTCCCTCATTAACGAGGCGTTCTCACCAACAGAACCAGTCTGGCCATTCTCCTCTGACTTCCCTCATTAACCAGGCGTTTTCACCCACAAAACCAGTCTGGCCATTGTCCGCCGACCTCCCTCATTAACCAGGAGTTTTCACCCACAGATCCCGTCTGGCCATTCTCCTCCGACCTCCCTCATGAACCAGGCATTTTCACCCACAGAACCAATCTGGCCATTCTCCTCCGACCTCCCTCATTAACGAGGCGTTTTCACCAACAGAACCAGTCTGGCCATTCTCCTCTGACCTCCCTCATTAACCAGGCGTTTTCACCCACAGAACCAGTCTGGCCATTCTCCTCTTAATTCCCTCATTAACCAGGCGTTTTCAGCCACAGAACCAGTCTGGCCATTCTCCTCTGACCTCCCTCATTAACCAGGCGTTTTCACCCACAAAACCAGTCTGGCCATTCTCCTCTGACCTCCCTCATTAACCAGGCGTTTTCACCCACAGAACCATTCTGGCCATTCTCCTCTGACCCCCCTCATTAAGCAGGGGTTTTCACCCACTGAACCAGTCTGGCCATTCTCCTCTGATCTCTTTCATTAACCAGGCATTTTCACCTACAGAACCAGTCTGGCCATTCTCCTCTTACCTCCCTCATTAACCTGGCGTTTTCACCCACAGAACCAGTCTGGCCATTCTCCTCCGACCTCTCTCATTAACCAGGCGTTTTCACCCACAGAACCAGTCTGGCCATTCTCCTCCGACCTCTCTCATTAACCAGGCGTTTTCACCCACAGAACCAGTCTGGCCATTCTCCTCTGACCCCCCTCATTAAGCAGGGGTTTCCACCCACAGAACCAGTCTGGCCATTCTCCTCTGTCCTCCCTCATTAACCAGGCGTTTTCACCCACAGTTCCCGTCTGGCCATTCTCTTCCGACCTCCCTCATTAACGAGGCGTTTTCACCAACAGAACCAGTCTGGCCATTCTCCTCTGACTTCCCTCATTAACCAGGCGTTTTCACCCACAAAACCAGTCTGGCCATTCTCCTCTGACTTCCCTCATTAACCAGGCGTTTTCACCCACAGAACCAGTCTGGCCATTGTCCTCTGATCTCTCTCATTAACCAGGCATTTTCACCTACAGAACCAGTCTGGCCATTCTCCTCTGACCTCCCTCATTAACCAGGCATTTTCACCCACAGAACCAGTCTGGCCATTCTCCTCTGAACTCCCTCATTAACCCGGCGTTTTAACCCACAGAACCAGTCTGGCCATTCTCCTCTGACCTCCCTCATTAACCAGGTGTTTCCACCCACAGAACCAGTCTGGTCATTCTCCTCTGACCTCCCTCATTAACCAGGTGTTTCCACCCACAGAACCACTCTGGCCATTCTCCTCTGACCTCTCTGATTAACCAGGCGTTTTCACCCACAGAACCAGACTGGCCATTCTCCTCTGACCTCCCTCATTTACCAGGCGTTTTCACCCACAGAACCAGTCTGGCCATTCTCCTCCGACCTCCCTCATTAACGAGGCGTTTTCACCCACGGAACCAGTCTGGCCATTCTCCTCCGACCTCCCTCATTAACCAGGCGTTTTCACCCACAGAACTAGTCTGGCCATTCTCCTCTGACTTCCCTCATTAACCAGGCATTTTCACCCACAGAACCAGTCTGGCCATTCTCCTCTGACCTCCCTCATTAACCAGGCGTTTTCACCCACAGAACCAGTCTGGCCATTCTCCTCCGACCTCCCTCATTAACGATGCGTTTTCACCCACAGAACCAGTCTGGCCATTCTCCTCTGACCTCCGTCATTAACCCGGCGTTTTAACCCTCAGAACCAGTCTGGCCATTCTCCTCTGACCTCCCTCATTAACCAGGTGTTTCCACCCACAGAACCAGTCTGGTCATTCTCCTCTGACCTCCCTCATTAACCAGGTGTTTCCACCCACAAAACCAGTCTGGCCATTCTCCTCTGACCTCCCTCATTAACCCGGCGTTTTAACCCACAGAACCAGTCTGGCCATTCTCCTCTGTCCTCCCTCATTAACCAGGCGTTTTCACCCACAGAACCAGTCTGGCCATTCTCCTCTGACCTTACTCATTAACCTGGCGTTTTAACCCACAGATCCAGTCTGGCCATTCTCCTCTGACCTCCCTCATTAACCAGGTGTTTCCACCCACAGAACCAGTCTGGCCATTCTCCTCTGACCTCCCTCATTAATCAGGTGTTTCCACCCACAGAACCAGTCTGGCCATTCTCCTCTGACCTCCCTCATTAACCAGGTGTTTCCACCCACAGAACCAGTCTGGCCATTATCCTCTGACCTTCCTCATTAACCAGGGGTTTCCACCCACAGAACCAGTCTGGCCATTCACCTCTGACCTCCCTCATTAACAAGGCATTTTCACCCACAGAACCAGTCTGGCTATTCTCCTCTGATCTCCATCATTAACCAGGCGTTTTAACCCACAGAACCAGTCTGGCCATTCTCCTCTGACCTCGCTCATTAACGAGGCGTTTTCACCCACAGAACTGGTCTGGCCATTCTCCTCCGACCTCTCTCATTAACCAGGCGTTTTCACCCACAGAACCAGTCTGGCCATTCTCCTCTGTCCTCCCTCATTAACCAGGCGTTTTCACCCACAGAACCAATCTGGCCATTCTCCTCCGACCTCCCTCATTAACGAGGCATTTTCACCAACAGAACCAGTCTGGCCATTCTCCTCTGACCTCCCTCATTAACCAGGCGTTTTCACCCACAGAACCAGTCTGGCCATTCTCCTCTGTCCTCCCTCATTAACCAGGCGTTTTCACCCACAGAACCAATCTGGCCATTCTCCTCCGACCTCCCTCATTAACGAGGCATTTTCACCAACAGAACCAGTCTGGCCATTCTCCTCTGACCTCCCTCATTAACCAGGCGTTTTCACCCACAGAACCAGTCTGGCCATTCTGCTCTGACCTCCGTCATTAACCAGGTGTTTCCACCCACAGAACCAGTCTGGCCATTCTCCTCTGACCTCCCTCATTAACCAGGTGTTTCCACCCACAGAACCAGTCTGGCCATTCTCGTCTGACCTCCGTCATTAACCAGGCGTTTTCACCCACAGAACCAGTCTGGCCATTCTCCTCTGACCTCGCTCATTAACGAGGCGTTTTCACCCACAGAACCGGTCTGGCCATTCTCCTCTGACCTCTCTCATTAAACAGGCGTTTTCACCCACAGAACCAGTCTGGCCATTCTCCTCTGACCTCACTCATTAACCCAGCGTTTTCACCCACAGAACCAGTCTGGCCATTCTCCTATGTCCTCTCTCATTGTTCACACGTTTTCACCCACTGAACCAGTCTGGCCATTCTCCTCTGACCTCCCTCATTAACGAGGCATTTTCACCAACAGAACCAATCTGGCCATTCTCCTCCGACCTCCCTCATTAACGAGGCATTTTCACCAACAGAACCAGTCTGGCCATTCTCCTCTGACCTCCCTCATTAACCAGGCGTTTTCACCCACAGAACCAGTCTGGCCATTCTGCTCTGACCTCCGTCATTAACCAGGTGTTTCCACCCACAGAACCAGTCTGGCCATTCTCCTCTGACCTCCCTCATTAACCAGGTGTTTCCACCCACAGAACCAGTCTGGCCATTCTCGTCTGACCTCCGTCATTAACCAGGCGTTTTCACCCACAGAACCAGTCTGGCCATTCTCCTCTGACCTCGCTCATTAACGAGGCGTTTTCACCCACAGAACCGGTCTGGCCATTCTCCTCTGACCTCTCTCATTAAACAGGCGTTTTCACCCACAGAACCAGTCTGGCCATTCTCCTCTGACCTCACTCATTAACCCAGCGTTTTCACCCACAGAACCAGTCTGGCCATTCTCCTATGTCCTCTCTCATTGTTCACACGTTTTCACCCACTGAACCAGTCTGGCCATTCTCCTCTGACCTCCCTGATTAACCAGGCGTTTTCACCCACAGAACCAGTCTGGCCATTCTCCTCTGACCTCCCTCATTAACCAGGCGTTTTCACCCACAGAACCAGTCTGGCCATTCTCCTCTGACCTCGCTCATTAACCCGGCATTTTCACCCACAGAACCAGTCTGGCCATTCTCCTCTGACCTCCCTCATTAACCAGGCGTTTTCACCCACAGAACCAGTCTGGCCATTCTCCTCTGACCTCCCTCATTAACCAGGCATTTTCACCCACAGAACCAGTCTGGCCATTCTCCTCTGACCTCCCTCATTAACCAGGCATTTTCACCCACAGAACCAGTCTGGCCATTCTCCTCTGACCTCCCTCATTAACCCGGCGTTTTAACCCAGAGAACCAGTCTGGCCATTCTCCTCTGACCTCCCTCATTAACCAGGTGTTTCCACTCACAGAACCAGTCTGGTCATTCTCCTCTGACCTCCGTCATTAACCAGGCGTTTTCACCCACAGAACCAGTCTGGCCATTCTCCTCTGACCTCGCTCATTAACGAGGCGTTTTCACCCACAGAACTGGTCTGGCCATTCTCCTCCGACCTCCCTCATTAACCAGGCGTTTTCACCCACAGAACCAATCTGGCCATTCTCCTCCGACCTCCCTCATTAACGAGGCGTTTTCACCCACAGAACCAGTCTGGCCATTCTCCTCTGACCTCCCTCATTAACCAGGTGTTTCCACGCACAGAACCAGTCTGGCCATTCTCCTCTGACCTCTCTCATTAACCAGGCGTTTTCACCCACAGAACCAGTCTGGCCATTCTCCTCTGACCTCCCTCATTAACCAGGCGTTTTCACCCACAGAACCAGTCTGGCCATTCTCCTCCGACCTCCCTCATTAACGAGGCGTTTTCACCCACAGAACCAGTCTGGCCATTCTCCTCCGACCTCCCTCATTAACCAGGCGTTTTCACCCACAGAACTAGTCTGGCCATTCTCCTCTGACTTCCCTCATTAACCAGGCATTTTCACCCACAGAACCAGTCTGGCCATTCTCCTCTGACCTCCCTCATTAACCCGGCGTTTTAACCCACAGAACCAGTCTGGCCATTCTCCTCTGACCTCCCTCATTAACCAGGTGTTTCCACCCACAGAACCAGTCTGGTTATTCTCCTCTGACCTCCCTCATTAACCCGGCGTTTTAACCCACAGAACCAGTCTGGCCATTCTCCTCTGTCCTCCCTCATTAACCAGGCGTTTTCACCCACAGAACCATTCTGGCCATTCTCCTCTGACCTCCCTCATTAACCAGGCGTTTTAACCCACAGAACCTGTCTGGCCATTCTCCTCTGACCTCCCTCATTAACCAGGTGTTTCCACCCACAGAACCAGTCTGGCCATTCTCCTCTGACCTCCCTCATTAACCAGGTGTTTCCACCCACAGAACCAGTCTGGCCATTCTCCTCTGACCTCCCTCATTAACCAGGTGTTTCCACCCACAGAACCAGTCTGGCCATTCTCCTCTGACCTTCCTCATTAACCAGGGGTTTCCACCCACAGAACCAGTCTGGCCATTCTCCTTTGACCTTCCTTATTAACCAGGGGTTTCCAACCACAGAACCAGTCTGGCCATTCCCCTCTGACCTCCATCATTAACCAGGTGTTTTCACCCACAGAACCTGTCTGGCCATTCTCCTCTGACCTCCCTCATTAACGAGGCATTTTCACCCACAGAACCAGTCTGGCCATTCTCCTCTGACCTCCGTCATTAACCAGGCGTTTTCACCCACAGAACCAGGCTGGCCATTCTCCTCTGACCTTGCTCATTAACGAGGCGTTTTCACCCACAGAACTGGTCTGGCCATTCTCCTCCGACCTCTCTCATTAACCAGGCGTTTTCACCCACAGAACCAGTCTGGCCATTCTCCTCTGACCTCCCTCATTAACCAGGCGTTTTCACCCACATTACCAGTCTGGCCATTCTCCTCTGACCTCCCTCATTAAGCAGGCGTTTTCACCCACAGAACCAGTCTGGCCATTCTCCCCTGACCTCTCTCATTAAACAGGCGTTTTCACCCACAGAACCAGTCTGGCCATTCTCCACTGACCCCCCTCATTAAGCAGGGGTTTTCACGCACAGAACCAGTCTGGCCATTCTCCTCTGATCTCTCTCATTATCCAGGCATTTTCTCCTACAGAACCAGTCTGGCCATTCTCCTCTGACCTCCCTCATTAACCAGGCGTTTTCACCCACAGAACCAGTCTGGCCATTCTCCTCCGACCTCTCTCATTAACCTGGCGTTTTCACCCTCAGAACCAGTCTCGCCATTCTCCTCTGACCTCCCTCATTAACCAGGTGTTTCCACCCACAGAACCAGTCTGGCCTTTCTCCTCTGACCTCCGTCATTAACCAGGCGTTTTCACCCACAGAACCAGTCTGGCCATTCTCCTCTGACCGCGCTCATTAACGAGGCGTTTTCACCCACAGAACCGGTCTGGCCATTCTCCTCTGACCTCTCTCATTAAACAGGCGTTTTCACCCACAGAACCAGTCTGGCCATTCTCCTCTGACCTCACTCATTAACCCAGCGTTTTCAACCACAGAACCAGTCTGGCCATTCTCCTCTGACCTCTCTCATTATTCACACGTTTTCACCCACTGAACCAGTCTGGCCATTCTCCTCTGACCTCTCTCATTATCCAGGTGTTTTCACCCACAGAACCAGTCTGGCCATTCTCCTCTGACCTCCCTGATTAACCAGGCGTTTTCACCCACAGAACCAGTCTGGCCATTCTCCTCTGACCTCCCACATTAACCCGGCATTTTCACCCACAGAACCAGTCTGGCCATTCTCCTCTGACCTCCCTCATTAACCAGGCATTTTCACCCACAGAACCAGTCTGGCCATTCTCCTCTGACCTCCCTCATTAACCAGGCATTTTCACCCACAGAACCAGTCTGGCCATTCTCCTCTGACCTCCCTCATTAACCAGGCATTTTCACCCACAGAACCAGTCTGGCCATTCTCCTCTGACCTCCCTCATTAACCCGGCGTTTTAACCCACAGAACCAGTCTGGCCATTCTCCTCTGACCTCTCTCATTAACCAGGCGTTTTCACCCACAGAACCAGTCTGGCCGTTCTCCTCTGACCTCCCTCATTAACCAGGCGTTTTCACCCACAGAACCAGTCTGGCCATTCTCCTCCGACCTCCCTCATTAACGAGGCGTTTTCACCCACAGAACCAGTCTGGCCATTCTCCTCCGACCTCCCTCATTAACCAGGCGTTTTCACCCACAGAACTAGTCTGGCCATTCTCCTCTGACTTCCCTCATTAACCAGGCATTTTCACCCACAGAACCAGTCTGGCCATACTCCTCTGACCTCCCTCATTAACCCGGCGTTTTAACCCACAGAACCAGTCTGGCCATTCTCCTCTGACCTCCCTCATTAACCAGGTGTTTCCACCCACAGAACCAGTCTGGTCATTCTCCTCTGACCTCCCTCATTAACCAGGTGTTTCCACCCACAGAACCAGTCTGGCCATTCTCCTCTGACCTCCCTCATTAACCCGGCGTTTTAACCCACAGAACCAGTCTGGCCATTCTCCTCTGTCCTCCCTCATTAACCAGGCGTTTTCACCGACAGAACCAGTCTGGCCATTCTCCTCCGACCTCTCTCATTAACCAGGCGTTTTCACCCACAGAACCAGTCTGGCCATTCTCCTCTGACCTCCCTCATTAACCAGGTGTTTCCACCCACAGAACCAGTCTGGCCATTCTCTCTGACCTCCCTCATTAACCAGGTGTTTCCACCCACAGAACCAGTCTGGCCATTCTCCTCTGACCTCCGTCATTAACCAGGTGTTTCCACCCACAGAACCAGTCTGGCCATTCTCCTCTGACCTCCCTCATTAACCAGGTGTTTCCACCCACAGAACCATTCTGGCCATTCTCGTCTGACCTCCGTCATTAACCAGGCGTTTTCACCCACAGAACCAGTCTGGCCATTCTCCTCTGACCTCGTTCATTAACGAGGCGTTTTCACCCACAGAACCGGTCTGGCCATTCTCCTCTGACCTCTCTCATTAAACAGGCGTTTTCACCCACAGAACCAGTCTGGCCCTTCTCCTCTGACCTCACTCATTAACCCAGCGTTTTCACCCACAGAACCAGTCTGGCCATTCTCCTATGTCCTCTCTCATTGTTCACACGTTTTCACCCACTGAACCAGTCTGGCCATTCTCCTCTGACCTCCCTGATTAACCAGGCGTTTTCACCCACAGAACCAGTCTGGCCATTCTCCTCTGACCTCCCTCATTAACCAGGCGTTTTCACCCACAGAACCAGTCTGGCCATTTTCCTCTGACCTCCCTCATTAACCAGGCGTTTTCACCCTCAGAACCAGTCTGGCCATTCTCCTCTGACCTCCCTCATTAACCCGGCGTTTTCACCCACAGAACCAGTCTGGCCATTCATCTCTGACCTCCGTCATTAACCAGGCGTTTTCACCCACAGAACCAGTCTGGCCATTCTCCTCTGACCTCTCTCATTAACCAGGCGTTTTCACCCACAGAACCAGTCTGGCCATTCTCCTCCGACCTCTCTCATTAACCAGGCGTTTTCACCCACAGAACCAGTCTGGCCATTCTCCTCTGACCTCTCTCATTAACCAGGCGTTTTCACCCACAGAACCAGTCTGGCCATTCTCCTCTGACCTCCCTCATTAACCAGGCGTTTTCACCCACAGAACCAGTCTGGCCATTCTCCTCTGACCTCCCTCATTAACGTGGCGTTTTCACCCACAGAACCAGTCTGGCCATTCTCCTCTGACCTCCCTGATTAACCAGGCGTTTTCACCCACAGAACCAGTCTGGCCATTCTCCTCTGACCTCCCTCATTAACCAGGCGTTTTCACCCACAGAACCAGTCTGGCCATTCTCCTCTGACCTCCCTCATTAACCAGGCATTTTCACCCACAGAACCAGTCTGGCCATTCTCCTCTGACCTCCCTCATTAACCAGGCATTTTCACCCACAGAACCAGTCTGGCCATTCTCCTCTGACCTCCCTCATTAACCCGGCGTTTTAACCCACAGAACCAGTCTGGCCATTCTCCTCTGACCTCCCTCATTAACCAGGTGTTTCCACCCACAGAACCAGTCTGGTCATTCTCCTCTGACCTCCCTCATTAACCAGGTGTTTCCACCCACAGAACCAGTCTGGCCATTCTCCTCTGACCTCTCTCATTAACCAGGCGTTTTCACCCACAGAACCAGTCTGGCCATTCTCCTCTGACCTCCCTCATTAACCAGGCGTTTTCACCCACAGAACCAGTCTGGCCATTCTCCTCCGACCTTCCTCATTAACGAGGCGTTTTCACCCACAGAACCAGTCTGGCCATTCTCCTCCGACCTCCCTCATTAACGAGGCATTTTCACCCACAGAACTAGTCTGGCCATTCTCCTCTGACTTCCCTCATTAACCAGGCATTTTCACCCACAGAACCAGTCTGGCCATTCTCCTCTGACCTCCCTCATTAACCAGGCGTTTTCACCCACAGAACCAGACTGGCCATTCTCCTCTGACCTCTCTCATTAACCAGGCGTTTTCACCCACAGAACCAGTCTGGCCATTCTCCTCTGACCTCCCTCATTAACCAGGCGTTTTCACCCACAGAACCAGTCTGGCCATTTTCCTCTGACCTCCCTCATTAACCAGGCGTTTTCACCCTCAGAACCAGTCTGGCCATTCTCCTCTGACCTCCCTCATTAACCCGGCGTTTTCACCCACAGAACCAGTCTGGCCATTCTCCTCTGACCTCCGTCATTAACCAGGCGTTTTCACCCACAGAACCAGTCTGGCCATTCTCCTCTGACCTCTCTCATTAACCAGGCGTTTTCACCCACAGAACCAGTCTGGCCATTCTCCTCTGACCTCTCTCATTAACCAGGCGTTTTCACCCACAGAACCAGTCTGGCCATTCTCCTCTGACCTCTCTCATTAACCAGGCGTTTTCACCCACAGAACCAGTCTGTCCATTCTCCTCTGACCTCCCTCATTAACCAGGCGTTTTCACCCACAGAACCAGTCTGGCCATTCTCCTCTGACCTCCCTCATTAACGAGGCGTTTTCACCCACAGAACCAGTCTGGCCATTCTCCTCTGACCTCCCTCATTAACGAGGCGTTTTCACCCACAGAACCAGTCTGGCATTCTCCTCTGACCTCCCTCATTAACCAGACGTTTTCACCCACAGAACCAGTCTGGCCATTCTCCTCTGACCTCCCTCATTAACCAGGCTTTTTCACCCACAGAACTGCTGCTGACTAGTTGTTTTTTTTTTTGTTTTTCATATTACTCTCTGTAAACTCTATAGATTGTTGTCCGTGAAAATTCCAGGAAACCAGCAGTTTCTGAAATACTGCCTTGAACGACCAATCATTCCCACAGTTGAAGTCACTTTGATCACATTTCTTCCCCATTCTGACGGTTGGTCTGAACAGCATCTGAACCTCTAGAGAATGTCTGCATGCTTCTATGTACTGAGTTTCTGCCGCAGGATTGGCTGATTAGATATTTGCATTAACAGCAGGTGTACCTAACCAAGTGGCCGCTGAGTGTATGTGAGTATGTTGGTGCAAATGTCATATCATGATTTACTGGATCAACAGACGAAACAAATGCTTAAGGAGTTTAAAGGAACAGATGAGGGGGTTAAAATTCAATCCAGATCCTCGTCTTTCTCTTGCTAAATACTAAAAGGATATAAATTGTCTTGATGAAGCATAGCGTCTAATGCAAACCAGAACTTGGTCTCCATAGGGAATTTTTGGATGCATAGTTTTTGGTTACAACAAATAAACTGTAGGATTTGTTCATCTGGAAGAGGACAGACCTTTCTACTTGTATCACAATGTTATCGAATTGTTATGGAAGAGCGGAAGCCCGTGGCAGCTTTTTATAGAGCATTCCCACCAGAGTAATTACCCCATACCCGCGTCAATTATTTTTCCTCAGAAAACTATCCAATTTGCTTCTGAAATCCTTGATTGACTTTCTTTTAACAGGCAACTGGAGACTTGGGAATCTGGAGCAAGAATCTGCGGGACGAACTCATCGGGCTGAGCAGCATCTGCGGGGAGGTGGGGAGGGGTGGTGAATGAACCGTGGACGATTCTGGTTGTCTGATGAAAGAATCCAGATGCAGGGATTCTGGTCTTCCTAAATGGAGAGGTTCCATCAATCTTTATAAATCTCTAGTTAGGCCCCAACTAGAGGAGCCAAGCCCTCTCCCCAGCATCCCCATCTGCCCACTACACCTCCGTTATTTGGTTTGATACTCCACGTTCCACCATTCCAATGTGGGTTGCCAACCCCTGCAGACTGTGCTTTACCGGGTCTCTCCCCTTCCTCCAGCAGGCTGTTACTTCTGGCAGTGACTCCTGGATTATAACTCTGCATAAATAAAACTCAGAAATCCTCCTTCATTTCTAGTCCAGCACAGGAAAGGCCCTCACCACCACTGAACACATCCACTACGAGCACTGCCACAGGAAAGCAGTATCCATCAGAAAGGACTCCTTCTCACCATCCTCGTTACACTCTCTTCGCACCACTGCCATCAGGAAGGAGGTACAGGGACGTCAAGATCCCCACCGTCGAGGCCATGCTCTCTTCCCACTTGTTGCCGTTGGGAACGAGGCTCGAGAGCAAACAAATCAACCTCCACGATTGCTTTGTTCCCCAGCTCCAGGAAAAGAGCGGTGTGAATGGGGGGAATTCACACCGCCTGTGACTCTGCACACTTCAATAAGGTCACCCCTCAGAATCCTACGCTCCAAGGAATGAAGTGTTAGATTGTCCAACCTCTCTCAGTCCCCCAGCTTCTGGCAACAGAGCGAAGCCGTCTCCCCATCTACGTCGGGTCTCACCGACATACACGAGGTCAGACCGGGAGCTCTGAGCACAGTAAATGACCCCAACAGACTCACAGGTGAAGTGTCCCCGCACCTGGAAAGACTGAACGGTAGTGAGGGAGGAGGTGTAGGGGCAGGCGTAGCCCTTGTTCTGCTTGCCAGGAGTGGGGAGGGACGGATGGAGTGGAGGGGCGGGGAGGATGTGCTTGGTGATGGAATCCCGTTGGAGACGGCGGAAGTTTCGGAGAATTATGCGCTGAGGTGGTGGGGTGGTCCCCTGTATGGATGACTCGGTGGTCTCTGTTGAAGAGCTAAGACAGAAATGTGGCTGAATAACCTTTGGTGCTTCAGAATTTGATGGAGATTTTTGTTGTTTTCTGGCTCACAGGAGAAAGTACTTCAGTCTTTAACCGAAAATATATCTCCTCTCCGTTTGCTGGGCAGCAATCGTGGAAGATTCTAGAGATGTCAAGGCTGCTGTCGTCACTGGGTAGACTAAGGCAGAACAAAGAACACAGAACAGTCCTGCACAGTACAGGCCCTTTGGCCCACAATTTTATACTGACCTAGTCCGAGATCAATTTAACCCTTCCCCCTGACACAACTCCCCATGTTTCTTTCATTCATGTGTCGATCAAAGAGGGTGGTAAATCTGTGGAATCTGTTGCCAAGTCATTGGGTGCATTTAAAACAGATATAGACAGGTTCTTGATTAGCCAGGGCATCAAAGGGTATGGGGAGAAGGCAGAGGAGTGGGAATGACTGGAAGAATTGGATCTGCCCATGATTGAATGGTGGAGCAGACCTGATGGGCCAAATGGCCTACTTCTGCTCCCATATCTTATGGTCTCTTAAACATCCTTAAGGTATCTGCCTTAGCCACTGGCCTTGGCGGTATGTTCCATGCACTCACCATTTCGTATGGAAAAGCTCCACCTTTGACATCTCCCCCACTCAAGTCACCTTAAATTATTCCCTGTTTCTGCCTTGGGGAATAGGCACCTGGATTTCCAATCTGCCTCTTATCATTCTGTACTTCTCTATCAAGTCACTCCTCATCCACCTTCTCTCCGAAGAGAGAAGCCCGAACTCGCTCAAATGCTCCTCGTTAGACATGCTCTGTAATCCAGGAAGCATCGTGGTGAATCTCCTCTGCACCCTCACTAAAGCTTCCAGATCCTTCCTATAATGAGGCAGCCGAGATGAATTCAATACTCCAAGTGTGGTCTGACAGGAGTTTTATCGAAATGTAACATTACCTCATGGCTCTTGAACTCAATCCTCCAAATAATGAGGGTCAACAGACGATAAACCTTCTAAACAACCCTATCAACTTGTGTGGCAACTTTGAAGGATCTGTGAACATGGATGCCGAGATCCCTCTGTTATTATTTGTCATGTGTGGGGAATCAATTAGTATCAAAATAACCAACCAAAGATTTTCATTTTCCTTTATCTAGTATGTAGCTCTTTAGGGCTTATTCAGTGATTACAGAATCACGTTATAACACTAACACAATATTCCACGATTTGCAGAATTTATAGCCTACAGCCTTAAAATTACAACGTAGACAACCTTATCCAGGCCCTGCAGTGCCCCCCCGTTTCTGGAAAGCTGCCTTTGTACACACAGACACTGAGTGTTTCTTCTCCAGAAACACACGGTGATAGATGTAACTGCAGAGGAGGCTCAGGAAATCAGCTCTGGCAGGACTGCCCACCACCAGGACTCATGAATGGCCACCTCAGCCAGGCCAGAAGCAAACAGACCCAAGTGACGGCCCCCCTCTCCCCCCCCCCCCGTCTTCCTTTGCACGGGGTGACCGGAGATCAGGAGTGTGAGGCCTAATCGAGCACATTACGAATGATGTACGGTTGAGAGCGTTCCGGCTGGTTGCGTTAGCACCTGGCTGGCAGACTACACCGCACAGGATCGGAAGAGGCTGTAGAGTCAGTCGGCTCTGTCAGAGGCACAACCCTTCCCACTATTTCGGACATCTCAGAAGGGCGGCCCTTCAAGAAGGTGACATCCATCATTCAGGACCCTCACTGTCCAGGAATGCCCTCACTACCATCACAGAGGGGGTACAGGAACCTGGCTACGCACACAACCCTTTAACGATGGCTTCTTCTCTTCTGACATCAGATTTCTGGCTGCTTCAGTATTTCTCTGCTGCATTATTTATTTATTTGTTGTGATTTTTTGTTCTGCTGCTGCAGACTGACAGGTTTCATGGCATATGGCGGTGATGATAAATCTGATTCTCAGGCCCAGCTAGACTTGAGGAGCAGCCTCTCACCATCCGCGTACACTCCTCCTGCCACCAAAATAATGTCTGAGTTATTTCACAATCTCATGCTTTTCCTTAAACTGACTGGAAGTTTCAGCACTTTATTTAGTTTCGTGAAAACACATTAAAAAAATAACTTCAAGTCGCAGCTGAGATCATGGTAAACATTCCAGCCTAAGCTAAAACCCCAAACCCCCAGCCAACCAGTCTAGTGCTGGGAGGACCGAGGAGTAAAGTAATTTATTGTCAACAAATAAACCACACAGTTGACAGTGCTCTCAAACTTAAGAACCCTGTGGCCTCTGAGAATTTTTCAGCAGCGCAGACCCACTGTGCTCCTGGAAGGCCACGTTAGTACACTCGAAAGTAGCAGCATTGTGTTGGCTGAAAAGACATAAGGGATTCTGCCGTATTCTGTCTTGGTGACCTCCAACCTGATGGCTTGAGTATCGATTGCTCCAGCTTTCAGTAATTTCCACATCCTCCCTCCTTCTCTATTTTTCCATTCTGCATTCTGCCCCCTCTCTTATCCCTTCTCTTCTACTCACTTGCCAATCACCACCCTTCGGTTCTCTTCCCCCTTTGCTTTTGCCCCGGGCCACTTCACACTCTTATCAGATTCCTTCTTCTTCAGCACTTTACCTCTTCCACCTGTTACCTCCCAACTTGTCACTTCATGCCCCTCCTCACCCATCTTGTATGCCTCCCCATCCCTTCCACCTTATTCTGGCTTCAGTCCCCTTCCTTTCCAGTCCTGAGTAAGGACCTCGGCTTGAATGTTTGACTGTTTATTCCCCTCCATAGATGATACTTGACCTGCTGAGTTCCTCCAGCACTTTGTGTCTGTTACTCAAGAGATTCCACAGATGTTGGAACGTTTGAGCAACATTTGGGCTGCAGAAGACAATCTAATAACTTCTCCACGTCATTAGATATATTTAAAAGAGAGATTTGAATGTTCTTGGCTGGTAAAGGGGTTAAGAGCTACAGGGAGAAGGCAGATAAATGAGGCTGACAAAAATCAGGCACAATTGAATAGCAAAGGAGACTTGATGGATTGAATGAGCTATTTCTGCTCCTATATCTTATTGGTCTCATTGTCTTATATAGCTATAGATTCATACAGTATAAAAGCAAGTCCTTTGAGTTCAAATTGCCCATCAAACTTACATCCTATTTTTACTCTCCCACATTCTCATCAACTACCCCCAAAATTTTACTACTGACTACACAGTAACAACAATTTTCATTGGTCAATTCACCCACTGACCTGGAATAGGGAAGGAAACCAGAGCATCTGGATAAACCATTGGGGATCATAGGGAAACTACACACAGTAACCAATGTTCCATCTATATTTTTTTAACAGTGTATGGACCAACCACTGCTTTGAGCAGGAAATTTTTACGTGACCTAAAAACTGCATGGCATTTTAATTTTTTTTAAAAAAATGTGCACATCAAACAAATGCAGGCACAAATCACAACAGAAGAAAACAATGTCATGCAGTCTAAACAACTGACAGGAACAATGACAAAAATAAAATGTTTTGACTAGATGGCATTGGTGTTATTAACAACGAGCTATCGACTTCCATTCTGTGTTTGTTGTTACAATTTGAAATAGTGTTGTAACTTGAAACACTGGCAAAGTAATTACATTGAAGCTCTAAAATGTTTCTAAGTAAGGATTGTGGTATATTGATAATTTTGAAAATATATGGATTATTTTCACTAATACATAATTAATTACAGGGTATTCACAATTATATTAACACAGATTTCAAAATTATAATAAAATTACATAAGGGAAAATTCCAGCTATGCAACAACAAAGGCTATGGGTGTGGAAGCATTTCAGTTTCTATGCAGTCGCGCACCCGTGCAGGTAACATGGAACAGTGACAGTAACTGGGGTCAGGATCGAACCCTGGTCTCTGGAGATCTGAGAGAGATGCTTCTCTACCTGTGTCACTGTGCCGCCCCCTATCACTGCAGAATTTAGAGCTGTAGAGGTACTGAGTTATAGAATACTCCAGACAGGGCCTTTGGCACAAATGGCCCATGTTGATCAGGTGTCCAACCGAGTGAGCCGCATTTGCCTGCACTTGGCTCTTATTCCGCCTGTCCATGTACAGTTCTACTCCTACGTCTTATGGTCACACAGTCTTATTCAAATGTCTTTTAAAGGTTGTTAAATCTATCACCACCTCTGGCACCAAAAAGTTCAAAGTTTGAAGTACACTTATGATCAAAGTGTGCATACTTCATACAGCCGTGAGCTTTGTCTCCTTCCAGGGGCCCACAAAACAAGGAAAGCCAATAGAATCCATTGAAAAAGAGGACCATCGAACACCCACAGTGCAAACAAAGAACAAATCGTGCAAACAGCAGAAAGGAAGCAAATAAGACCCAGAGCTAAAGTTCACAAAAGTGAGTTCACAGCCGATCCAGGAGCCCGTTAGTTGCAGGCCGCAGCCTCACTTCAGAGCAGAGATGAGTAAACCCCGCGGAGCAGCAAGCTGAACACCGGCCCGGCCCTCACCCCTGGCCCTGACACTGAACTTTTCAATCTGGCTTAGAGCTTAAATTGGCCAAACCTTGGCTCGTTCCTCACTCTCGGACCCAGGCCCTCCCAGGCCTGGAACCCACCGCCTCAATTCAGTTCATGCCTGACCTTTCCAATCTGGCCTGGCACTTAAATCAGCCAAACATTGGCTCGTTCCTTGCTTTCAGGCCCAGGCCCTGCTGCCTCGACTCTTCCTCACCTCATCTCGGATCTGCTCTATTGAATCAGCTCCATATCCACTCCAGCAATAGCCAAGCTTGTTCCTTGCTCTCGGGCCCAGGCCCAGGCCCAGCCCAAGCCCCGGCATCTCGATTTGGTCCATGCTCCAATCATCCTGCACCTTCGAAACTTCAATTCACCCTGCGAAACTGCTGGCTAGTACAGACGGTTGAGAAGCTCAGCTCCAAAGGGGAGTTACAGTTTATTGATTGCACTGACCGCTTTCCAAAAGAAGTCCAATTAATAAAGTAGTTTAGTAGTTTTCTTGCTGTGTTGTGCTTCACTAGCACCATCTTACATCAAATGTAACCATCTTAAACCACCTTCTATGTGAAGAAGGTCCCTTTAAATCTTTCCCCTCTCATCTTGAAGCTTTGCCCTTTTCTTTGGGGAAAATACTATATGTCTTCCCCCTATCAATATCTCTAATGATTTATATACCTCCATAAGGTCACTCCTCAGTCTCCAATCTCCCCTATAACTCAGCTCTAAGTTAGATGATTGATGCTGAAGGGAGCTGTGGATGGCAATGTTTCAGAAGTACTTTTGATTAGTTAGTAGAGTCGACAAACCGGGAGACATGAAATATCTCTGCCTTGAAGAAGGTCGATCCTGGGCCTAACATTTTGATGCAATTACAAGGAAGGCATGGTATTAGCTATATTTTATAGGAGATTGAGGAGATTTGGTATGTCACCAGAGATTCTAGCAACTTTCTATAGATCTATCGTGGAGAATGTTCTCATTGGTTGCACCACAGTCTGGTATGGAGGTGCCAATGTATAGGATCAGAAAAGGCTGCAGAGGGTTGTAAACCCAACCAGCCCCATCTTGGACACTAGCCTCCCCACCATTGAAGGCATCTTCAGAAAGCGGTGCCTCAAAGAGGCAGCACCCATCTTTAAGGACCCTCACCATGTCCTCTTCCCATTATTTTTGCCAGGTAAAGACACACATTAAAGTTTTAGCAACAGTTTCTGCCCCCTGCCATCAGATTTCTGAATGGACCATGAACACTATCTCACTTCTTGCTCTATTTTTGCAAAGCTTATTTATCTTTATATATTTCTTATTGTAACTTGTAGTAATTATTTATGTATTGCACTGTATTGCTGATGCAAAACAACTTTCATGACATATGTCAACGATAAGAATCCAAGTAAAATCAAGTAATCTGTACCGTGGGCAGCTTCCTAGTGGGTAGCATGTTGTACGAAGAAACCACAGCACAGGATTGGAAAGAAACAGCTGAAGCAGATATTGATATGGATTCTGATTCTGGATTTGCCTCCAGCGAGGTGTAGTTCCACATCAGGCCAGTGTGTGGCAGCAGCTGACAGTCATGTCATTTCCAGCTTTTCACACCTTACATCCTGATGGGCTTTAAGTTTATTATCTGAACACCTTCCTTCATCTATAAGGTCAGGGCTTGTGTCCAAAATTGTGGACTAATTGCCTCTCACAATTGTCAGACTCTGAACGGATGTATGATAAAGATGAACTCTGGTATTTAATGAAGTGGCCACTGAGTGTATGTCTGTGGTCTGCTGCTGTAGCCAGTCCACTTCAAGGTTTGATGGACTGTGCATTCTTGTGCACACTACTGTTGTAATAATAATAATAATGCGTGGTTATTTGAGTTACTGTCACCTTCCTGTCAGCTTGAAGCAGTCTGCCCATTCTCCTCTGAGCTCTCTCACTAACAAGGCATTTTCACCCACAGAACCAGTCTGCCCATTCTCCTCTGACCTCTCTCACTAACAAGGCATTTTTATCTACAGAACTGCCCCTCACAGGATTTTTTTGATTTTTGCACCATTCTCTGTAAGCTCTAGAGCAGGAGTGCCCAACCTGGGGAACACAGACCCCTTGGTGAATAGTAGGGGCCATGGCATAAGAAAGGATAAGGGACCCCTGTTGTGGGCAAAAGTCCCAGGAGATCAGCAGTTTCTGAGATACTCGAACTACCCTGTCTGGCACCAACAATCATTCCATGGCCAAAGTCACTTAGATCACATCTCTTCCCCATTCTGATGCTCAGTCTGAACAACAACTGAACTTCTTGACCGTGTCTGCATGCTCTTATATATTGAGTTGCTGCCTCGTGATTGACTGATCTGATATTAATGAGCAGGTGTACAGGTGTACCTAATAAAGTGGCCACTGAGTGTACCTCATTACAATCTGGGACTTATCATTTACACACACTGCACTCTTTCAGTATCTTGTACAATTTTATTGCTTTACCTTACAGATCAAGCAGCTCAATACGCTGCTTGATCTGTATAAAGATTGAGTCACTTTTCATTGTATGTGACAATAATAAACCAGTTCCAATATTAGGACTAGACGTTATGAGAGGATGGTAGCATCTGACTGCCTTTGGCTGATAGTTTGTCACAATCAGGTTGATTATGTTGAGAAATTAGTAGCTTTATGGAAGGAGTACTGTGATATGCATAGGTTACAATAAACATACAGTATATATAAACAATAGTAGTGTGCAGGCCTCCGTTAGTCTCGATAGACCATGGATTTGTGCCTTGGGAAGTTTCTAGAGCGCAAGCCTGGGCAAGGTGTTTTTTTATGGAAGACTGGCAGTTGCCCAAGCTGCAAGTCTCCCCTCTCCACGCCACCAAGGGAAGGGCATTAGGACCCATGCAGCTTGGCACTGGTGTCATCGCAGAGCGATGTGTGGTTAAGTGCCTTGCTCAAGGACACACACGCAGCCTCAGCCAAGGCTCGAACTAGTGACCTTCAGATCACTAGACAAATGCCTTAACCACTTGGCCATGAGGAAAGATGTAAAAACATTGTAAGAGTACAGAGAATTTTTACAAGGAGGTTGCTGGGTCTGGAGGGCCTGAGTTATAAGGAAAGATTGAATAGTTTAGGATTTTATTCCTTGGAACATAGAAGATTGAGAGCAGATTTGATAGAGGTGTACAAAATCAAAACAGTGATCTGTTGGTCTGTCTCTCACTGACACATTTCTGTCCCTTGTTAGTAAGGGAGAGAGAGCCTGTGGCTTGGTGAATTGTCAGGTGAACAATAGTTTCCATTGATGGTCTCCGCGGGCTTGTTGGGTAGGCGGTGGGCACTGATGCTTCCTGCTATAACAAGTGGGGGAGGGGAGGGGAGGGGAGGGGGAGATTTAAGACTTTGCTGGTGCTTGTGTGTGGGAGAGCCTTAGTGTTTTAGCGTATTTCTGCCATTCATTCTTTGGGGTTTGTCTTCTGTTTCATGACTGTCTGTGAAGAGTAAGAATTTTGGGTTGTATACTGTATGCATTGTCTAATATGAAATGGAACCACAGAACCTCTGAGGGGTATAGATCGGATAGATGTAAGCAAGCTTTTTCCACTGAGGTTGGGTGGGATTACAAACAGGGGTCCTGGGTTAAGGGTGAAAGGTGAAAAGTTTAAGGGGAACATGAGGGGAAACTTCTTCACTCTGGGGGATGTGAGAGTGTGGAAGAAGCTGCCAGCACAAGCAGTCCATGCAAGCTTGATTTCAATGTTTAAGAGAAGATTGGATAGATATATGTACGGTAGCGGTGTGGAGGACCATGGTCTCTGTGTGGGTTGTTGGGAATAGGCAGTTTAAATGGCTCAGTACAGACTAGATGGGCTGAAGGGCCTGGTTCTGTACTTTTCTATCACTCTATGACTCTAAATAAATTTATTGCAAAAAGAGATTGGTTCACGGTCCATTCAGCAAGCTGATGGCAGAGGGGAAGAATCTGTCCCTAAAATGTTGAATGTGTGTCTTCAGGTTCCTCTCTGATAGCAGAACTGAGAAGAAGCATGTGCTGGACGATGAGGGTCCTCAGTACGGACACTGCCTTCTTGAGCCATTGCCTTTTGGTGGGAAGGGATGTTCCTGTGATGGGACTAGCTGAGTCTACAATTCTCTGCAGCCGCTTTCAATCTTCTGCCTTGGACCCTCTGTACCAGACAGTGCTGCAACTGGTCAGAACGATCTCCACAGAGCACCTGTAGAGAGTCTTTGAAACTTTTAATGAAGTATAGTCACTGGCTTGTGCTCATTGTAATTGTGTCAATATGTTGGGCCCAGGATAGATCCTTGGCATGTGCCAGGAATGTAGGGTTTTGCAGACAGCCGAACTCCTGTCGGTCATCCCATCCCATAACAAGGGTGAGAGGAAAACCGGAACGAGGAATGGAAAAAGAGAGAAGGGAGGAGGAATCTCCCTTCAAGCTCATTCACGTGGGTGTAGATCTCACAGCTAAGAGTACTGTAAATTAACTTTTTAAAACAAGTCGACGACGTCTAGCATCTGTCACATTTTCCCTCTCAACTGCAGTTCTGCCCATTGACACTTCTGGGAGTGAATTCAAGGACGAAGTCAATGTTGAGTTTATTGTCATCTGCACGAGTAGGTGTAAGCACAGGTGCAATGAGAAGCTTACCTGCCACAGTGTCACAGGCACATGCCATCAAATAAGCAGATTCATGAAATAAAATGTAGATTAAGCATAAATTGTACCAAAGTTTTACCGGTCTAAATGAGCCAAAAACCTGTAGGGATCGACATCCCAGCTAACTTAGTTGGTGCACAGATATTGCAAGAATGAAATCAGCCCCACACCCCAAGTAGACCAAGAGATCAGGAATTCATCTTTAAGTGCATGAGAGGTCCATTCGATAGGCTGATAGCAGCAGGATAGAAGATGTCCTTGAGCCTGGTAGTCTGTTTTCTCTGGCTTTTGTACCTTCTGTGTGATGGGAGTGGAGATACATCTCTACCAAAGGAGATGTAGGGCACTCCTTCTCTCCACTAGCCTGCAGGCCACCCTTGGGCAAAGTGTAGCAACTGCTTAACCCCCTGATTGGGGTCATGTGAAGCCATGGGAGCAGGTGGTGGATGATAATTTGAGCAGTTGGTGCACATCGCAAGTCCTGGTTATGTGGCCACTGACACCAGGCAGACAATCTCTGTAGAGGTTTGATAATAGCTGGAGTCACCATTTGTGTAAAGACACTGCCCAGGAGAAGGCAATGGCAAACCACTTCTGCAGAAAAATTTAAGAAGAATAACCATGCTAATGGAGACCATGATCACCCACATCATATAACACAGAAGGTAGAGGGTCAGAAGAGAGAATGGTTGGGGACAGAGGGGTCTTCGATTGTGTTAGATGCTTTTCCAAGTCAGTGGGAAGTGTAGACAGAGCCAGCAGAGTTTGTTTTCATGATGTGCTGAGCTGCGTTCACAACTCTGTGTAGATTCTTGTGATCATTGGCAGAGCAGTTGCATTATCAAGCCTTCTTGACAAATTGACAAAGTGACAAAGTTTCATCAGGAACATGCTGAACTATTTCTTTAGCCTTTTCAGGAAGTTGAGGAGCTGGCATACTTTTGCTTTATTGTAGTGTCCATGTGGCTGGACCAGGTCATACTGTCTATTCAATTGACCTGATGCATGCTAAATCTTCGAAGCAGTTGTTGGATGTAATGATGTTGATCTTCAGAAGTCAAAGATGAGGCTTAAAACTTGGTGGTTACAACCATTTTATTAAGGATGAAGAATGAACAAGGAGTCAGGCCTGCACAGCCAGACACCTTCCAGATTCCACCCTGCTAATAGGAGTCACCAGCCACTCATTTCCAACTCATCACCTGCAGCCTATTTAATCCCAGTTCTAATACACAGCTCTTTGTTCACCCATCGAACTAAAGAGTTTCAACCAATTGCTCCTGGCTTTCAGTTACCTTGTTACCTTGTTGTGTTAAGTATCTGTTCTCTCTTGTTTCGTGCCCCCCTCATGGCTTGTTATTTTGCAGTTTATTCTTAAAGTTCTCACTCACCACTAAGTTGTTTCCATTTTCAAATGTTTGCATTTGGGTCAAACCTCCTCTACATTTCCTGACGGGACAGGTGGACCCAGGTGAGTGTGCTCATCTAAAGCAGGTTGTCCTTGACATGAGCACACAGTCCAGAAACATCATTGACCACCTGCTTGTCACTCTCACTTGGATTTCCGACCGAGCCTGTCTCTCAGCCATTCTGCACCTCAGCCTTCGATGGATGTCCCTTGGTGTCCAGGATGGTCGGAGCACGCAGAACACCTATGCACATGAGCATTGGAGTGCACAGCGAGTCCTCCTGATTGACTAACCCAACAATGCTCTCATCTTGGGTTACCCCAGGTTCTCTACTCATCACCCACACTTTGCCCATTTATCTGGTTCACTGCCGTGTTGGGGCCCCACCTGTCTGCAACTTCACCCTGTAAATCCATGGAGACAGAGGGAACCCTTCATCACACCAAACTGCAACAGGGAATCCACAACTTAGCCATCACTTTCAGTAAAAGGGAAGCCAGCACCACGTCCAAATGACTGCGTGATCGACCCCCTCCTGGGCATCAGCCCACACCGAGGTCATCTGTTCTCCTTCTCCCCTCCTGGGACCCAAGCAACGAATGTCCAAATCTCCAAATTGTCATAGCACGGCTTCATTTGACCATCCCAGCCCCCAGCTGGGGCAGGATTCTTCTTTGTCAAGAAGCAATATGCAGTCTATGTCCCTCCATCGGCTACTGCGGACTCAACAACATCACTGAAAGAACTGCTACCCTCTCCCCTTAATGGATAGCACATTCAAGACACATTGCAAGTCCAGGATCTTCACCACGCTGGATCTACGGAGCACATACAAACTGACCCAGATCCGGGAGAGGAAGAGTGGAATATGGCGTTTGTATCACCCACAGACCGATACAAGTACTTGCTAATGCTTTTCAGACTTTCCAACTGTCCAGCTGTTTTCCAAGTTTTCACAAACAAAATCCTTCAAGACATCTGCAAACATATGTGTTGAACTATCTTGATGACATCCCCATATTCTCCAAGACATCTACACACGTATGTGTTTGACTACTTTGATGACATCCTCTCTTTCTCTAAGGATCCTCAAGACAGTGAATGTGCAGTTGCTGGAAAATGAGATTGGCAATCTCAGGGCAAGGCTGCTGTATCAGAGGCAGCTGGGGCAGATTTCAATTGCTTGTTGTACTGAAACATGGTTAAATATGGATACCTCAGATGCAGTGATACAACCGGGGGATTTTATTATTTTCAGAATGGATCAAATCGGAAAAAGAATGCCATGGTGCACTTTTTAGGCAGTTCTCTGGTGCACAGACGTTGGGATTATGTCAACTTCTTGTTCCCTTGACATAGAACTAATAATTAAATGTAAACCATTCTATTTGCCTCAGGAGTTCTCATCCGTGACCCTGACCACAGTTTGCTTACCCCCAGCGGTCAATCAAAAGCAAGTACCCGCGAAACTGCACAATGTTGTCTGTAAACAAGAAACAGCTCGTCCCAATGCAATTCAAGTTATAGTTGGCAAGTTTAACCAGGCCTGCTTGAAGAAAAACCAGCTGGCTGCTGCACCGGAGGTCCCAACACACTTTACCATTTCTACACAACGATAAGCAATGACTATCGTTCCTTCCTGAGACCTTAGTTTGGTAAGTCAGATCATTTGGCTGTACTCCTGCTACTGCATACAGACAGAGCCCAAAGAGCCAGGTTCCACTGATCAAGACAGCTAAGAGGTGGTCACAGGAGGCTGAGGAACAGTTACAGGACTGCCTTGAATCAGTGGACTGGGCCGTGTTCAAGAACTCATCTGAGGACCTGAATGACCACACCTGGGTCGTAACAGACTTTATTCAAACAGCTGTGGATGAGTGTGTCCCCACAAAATCGTTCAGGGTTTTCCCCAGTCAGAAGCCTTGGATGAACAATGAAACCTGGAATCTGCTGAGACCCAGATCAGACGCATTCAAGTCCACAGATCAAGAATGCTTTGATCTATGGAAAGCTATCTCTTGGGCAAAACGGAGATTCTGGACTAGTCTGGAATCAACGAGGGACGCTCGACAGCTGTGGCAGGGTTTGAATGCCAGAACCCCCTAAAAGTTAAATCTTGCAACATAGGGGACAGCAGAGCTTCGCTTCCAGACGAGCTCGCTTTGCCCACCAGAACAGAGAGAAACCATCGCCATTCCCCATGTCTCCTGATGACCTTTTGATCTCAGTATAGAAACCATACCATAGAAGCCATAGAACACTACAACACAGAAACAGGCCTTTTGGCCCTTCTTGGCTGTGCCGAACCATTTTTCTGCCTAGTCCCACTGAGCTGCACCTGCTCAGGGGTCGTGTAACTATTTACTATAGTCTCTGAAGATGATGTGCAGGCTGGCTTCCAGAGAGTGAATCCAAGGAAAGCATCTGGTTCAGACAGGGTACCTGGCCGAGTACCAAAGACCTGTACTGTGTTCACCGATATCTTCAAGCTCTTGTTCCAGCACTGTGTAGTACCCATCTGATTCAATTATACCGGTGCCCAAGCCGAGTGTGGTGACCTGTCTAAATGACTATTGGCCAGTGGCACTTGCATCCACAGTGATGAAGTGTTTTGAGAGGCTGGTGTTGAAGCATATCAGCTCCTGTCTGAGTGGTGACTTGGATCTGCTCCATTTCCCCTACCAAAGCAACAGTTCAATCCTATCTCATTGGCTTTTCACTCAACCCTGGAACATCTGGCCAGCAAAGATGCAAACATCAGGATGCTCTTTATCAACTACAGATCAGCATTTAACACCATCATCCCCTCAAAACTAATCAGTAAACTCAATACCCCTTGTGCAATTGGATCCTGGATTTCCTCACTTGTAGACCCCAGTCAGTCGGATGGGCAAAAATAGCTCCTCCAGAATCTCCGTCAGCACAGGTACTTTGCCCCTTGCTCCTCTCGTTTCATACCTATGAGCGTGTGGCTAAGCTTTAACACCATATACACGTTTTCTGACGACACCACTGTCATGGGCTGTATCAAAGGGAGTGATGAATCAGCATACAGGAGGGAGATTGAAAACTTGGCTGAGTGGTGTAATAACAACCTCTCACTCAATGTCAATAAGAGCAAGGAGCTGATTGTAGACTTCAGGAGAGGGAAACCAGAGGTCTATGACCGGAAGATCAGAGGTGGAGAGGGTGAGTAACTTTAAATTACTGTGTGTCACTATCTCAAAGGACCTGTCCTGGACCCATCATATAAATATAATTGTGATGAAAGCCCAGCAGAGCCTCTGCTTCCTCAGGAGTCTGCAGAGATTCAGCAAGTCACCTTGGTAAACTCCGATAGACATGTGGTGGAAAGTGTGCTGACTGGCTGCATTATGGCCTGGTATGGGGACACCAATGACTTTGAGTGTAAAATCCTACAAAAGGTAATGGATTCAGCCCGGTCTATCATGGGTAAAGCCCTCAAAACCATTCAGCACAACTACATAAAACATTGCCATAGAAAAACAGCATCCATCATTACCACCCAGGCCAGGCTCCTTTCTTGCTGCTGTCATCAGGTAGAAGGTCTAGGTGCCTCAGGACTCACATTACAGTTGCTACCCCTCAGCCATCAGGATCTTGAACAAAAAGGGAATAACTACACTCATTCTACTTGTGGTGTTCCCACAACTGATGGTCTCACTTTAAGGATTCTTTACCTTGTTACTTCATGCTTGTTATTTATTGCTATTTATTTATATCTGTACTTGCACAGTTTGTTGTCCATTGGTCCTGTTCACAGTTACTGTTCTATAGATTTGCTAATACTCCCGCAGAAAGAGAACTTCAGGGTTGTATGCGGTGACAGGTATGTACTCTGACAATAAATTTTACTTCGCACTTTGTCCGCGTCTGCCAAGCCTGCTCAGTCTTTCAGTGTCTCTTTGAAAACCAGCTGCACCACAAGTTAGAGAAATGGCAGTCATTTCCTTCCTGGGTTACGTCCTTTTACCCCAAAGTGTAACCATGGCCACAAAGAAAGTGCCCAACTTTGTTCCTTCAAACAGCTACAACACTCCTTGGGCCTCTCCAACTTCTACTGCTGTTTCATCCGAAACTACAGCCAAATTGCCGCTCTGCTCATCTCCCAGGTCACCTACCTCCTGGATAATCTGGTCTGCTGCCAACCAGCTCTTCTCTAGACACCTCCAGCCCCTTGACACCCATGGTCCCACATCACTATAGATTTCATTGTGGATTTGCCACCTTTTGTTGGGGCTGTGGTGATCAGGTGGCCCAACTCACTGCCCTCTCCAAACTCCCACCAGCCATTGAGATGATGGACCTGGTTCTCCAGCATGTAGTTCACCTCCACTGTTTCCCTTAGGACATCGTGTTAGACCAGGTCCCGCAAATCATCTCCCACTTCTGGCGAGCCTTCTGCTCCCTCCTCCACCCCTCTGGCTTGACAATAACAGTCAGAAAGAGCCAACCTAGCAAGAGGAGAATGCTTAGAAGAGGACATGCAGAGACATCCTAGCTGTTACTGGCTGGCTGTAGTTTTGTGTCCAGCCAGGAAACACTAGCCCGGGTACTACGTCTGGCTGTCCACCCGATATCTGCACCTGAGACCTCCTGCAAGCTCTCGTCCCAATTCACTGGTCCCTTTAAGAGTGCCCAGCGTATCAATCTAGTCACTTACCACCTCCAGCTGCCCCTGTCCCTCAGGATCACACCCACCTTCCACGTCTCCTGCCTCAAGCCCATTGTCCATGGACCACTCGAGCCAGGACCTCGAGAACCAAGGATGGTGGAGCTGGTCCAGTTCATTGGTTGATGACTCCTTCAGTCTGTCCATTCGCCCTCGGTGAGAAGCTGCTGCTGTCTCTGGGAACTTGCTTCGCTGGAATTCCCAACCTTTCTTTAGAAATCTGTTTGACTTGGAATGTGTTCCATTCTCTGGGAACCTGCCTAGAAATGGTTGATTTTCCTGGAATCTTTTCATTCTCCTTGAATCCATTTAGCTTGATTTACCTGTTCTACTTTCTGGAAAAAGAGCAAGGAAAATCCATTTCATTCCTTGCAAGCCTGGTTGACTGGGAATGCGCTCCATTCTCCTGGGACCTAGCTGGGAATCCATTCAATTCTCTGTGAATGTGTAAAGCAGAAATTTGCTTAACCCTGGTTGTGTTCCTGTTTAACTCCGCAATGGACAGTTCCAAGCCTGGCTGGGAAAGGAGAAGGGCTGGGAATGGGGTGAGCAACCCATCCCGTAAAAACCCCAAGATACAGAAACGCCAATGGAAGCTCCGAAGATCTCACCCCTGGGAGAGGAAGGATTTTTGAAGTCGTGTGGTGAAAGCAGAAACCACAGGACAGTGTAATTACAAAGGACGCGTGGCAGTGCCTTTACTTCCTTTAGAATTTGCGAAGATTCGGCATGACTTCTGAAACTTTGGCAAACTTCTATAAGCACATGGTGGAGAGTGTATTGACTGGCTGTATCACAGCCTGATATCAAAACACCAATGCCCTAGAATAGAAGATCCTATGAAAGTTAGTGGACTCAGCCCAGTCTATCACAGGTAAAGCCCTCCCCACCATGGAGCACATCTCCACGAAACGCTGTCTCAGGAAAGCACCCCCCACCACCCAGGTCACGATCTCTTCTCACTGCTGCCATCAGGAAGAAGCTCCGGGGCCTCAGGTCCCACACCACCAGGTTCAGGAACAGTTATTACCCCTCAGCCATCAGGCTCCTGAACCAGAGGGGATAACTTCACTCACCACAATGAGCCTCAGGACTTGCACCACCAGGTTCAGGAACAAACCATCAGGCTCCTGAACCGGTGTGGATAACTTCACTCACCACAATGAGCCTCAGGTCCCACACCACCAGTTTCAGGAACAGTTATTACCCCTCAGCCATCAGGCTCCTGAACCAGTGTGGATAACTTCACTTACCACAATGAGCCTCAGGTCCCACACCACGAGTTTCAGGAACAGTTATTACCCCTCAGCCATCAGGCTCCTGAACCAGAGAGGATAACTTCACTCACCACAATGAGCCTCAGGACTCGCACCACCAGGTTCAGGAACAAACCATCAGGCTCCTGAACTGATGTGGATAACTTCACTCACCACAATGAGCCTCAGGTCCCACACCACCAGGTTCAGGAACAGTTATTACCCCACAACCATCAGGCTCCTGAACCGGTGTGGATAACTTCACTCACCACAATGAGCCTCAGGTCCCACACCACCAGGTTCAGGAACAGTTATTACCCCACAACCATCAGGCTCCTGAACCAGAGGGGATAACTTCACTCACCACAATGAGCCTCAGGACTTGCACCACCAGGTTCAGGAACAAACCATCAGGCTCCTGAACCGGTGTGGATAACTTCACTCACCACAATGAGCCTCAGGTCCCACACCACCAGTTTCAGGAACAGTTATTACCCCTCAGCCATCAGGCTCCTGAACCAGTGTGGATAACTTCACTTACCACAATGAGCCTCAGGTCCCACACCACGAGTTTCAGGAACAGTTATTACCCCTCAGCCATCAGGCTCCTGAACCAGAGAGGATAACTTCACTCACCACAATGAGCCTCAGGACTCGCACCACCAGGTTCAGGAACAAACCATCAGGCTCCTGAACTGATGTGGATAACTTCACTCACCACAATGAGCCTCAGGTCCCACACCACCAGGTTCAGGAACAGTTATTACCCCACAACCATCAGGCTCCTGAACCAGAGGGGATAACTTCACTCACCACAATGAGCCCTCAGGTCCCACACCACCAGGTTCAGGAACAGTTATTACCCCACAACCATCAGGCTCCTGAACCAGAGGGGATAACTTCACTCACCACAATGACCCTCAGGTCCCACAACACCAGGTTCAGGAACAGTTATTACCCCTCAGCCATCAGGCTCCTGAACCAGAGGGGATAACTTCACTCACCACAATGAGCCTCAGGTCCCACAACACCAGGTTCAGGAACAGTTATTACCCCTCAGCCATCAGGCTCCTGAACCAGAGGGGATAACTTCACTCACCACAATGAGCCTCAAGTCCCACAACACCAGGTTCAGGAACAGTTATTACCCCACAACCATCAGGCTCCTGAACCAGAGGGTTCACCTGCCCCATCATTGAAATGTTCCCACAACCTATAGACTCACTTTCAAGGACTCTTCATCTCATGTTCTCGGTAGTTATTGCTTGTTATTTGTCATTGTTATTTATTTATTTCTGTATTTGCATAGTTTATTGCTGTCTTTTGCACAAGAAAATGAATCTCAGGGCTGTATATGGAGACATATATGTACTTTGATAATAAATTTACTTTGAACTTTGAACTTTGTGCAGAGTTACAAGTTTAAGCCAAAGTTGGCGGCTTACGCAATTAAAATTTCTCTCGTGACAGAGCACCGTAATCAATCACTGGACTTAGTTTTATTTTTAAGGGAGAGGCTTGCTCGACAGTCATTCATGCCTTCCACTTACAAGTGTCCTCACTTCTGGGGTTAACCACAAGTGGCTGTGGATCTGGTGTGCGTGAAACCCACTGAGGGGTCCACTCTGCCCGCAACCATCCTGATAGACCGGGGTGAAATGTCAGTGCCAAGTGGTGTGCTGAGCAGGACGTGAAAGGGCAACAGCACCCATGGGTGCAGTCCACACAGCGTTTGATTTGGTTTATTAATGTAACGTGTACCAAGGTACAGTGAACAGTTTGTCTTGCATTTTGTTTATACATCAATGATGTTGCCAGGACTTGAGGACCTGAGATACAGGAACCCTGGGCCCTGTCTGGGCCTGGACCCCACTGCCACAGTTCTAACCTTTCCAAATCAGCCTGGCCCATCAAACCCCAGGCCCTGTCTGGGCCTGGACCCCACTGCCACAGTTCTGACCTTTCCAAATCAGCCTGGCCCATCAAAGCCCGGGCCCTGTCGCATCGATTCTCTCTGGGCCTGGACCCCACTGCCACAGTTCTGACCTTTCCAAATCAGCCTGACCCATCAAACCCCGGGCCCTGTCTGGGCCTGGACCCCACTGCCACAGTTCTGACCTTTCCAAATCAGCCTGGCCCATCAAACCCCGGGCCCTGTCGCATCGATTCTCTCTGGGCCTGGACCCCACTGCCACAGTTCTGACCTTTCCAAATCAGCCTGACCCATCAAACCTTGCTGTCAGTTTAGTGGCTGGGCCTTGAACCTCCTCCGCTCCACTCTCTTTGACTCCATCTCTGATTCCAACTCCATCTTGAAGACGCCTCAGCCTGCATGCATGTGGGCCCAGGTTAGGGTCCAATTGTCATCTTTATTGTGTTATTCCTTGTAGTTTCAGCTTTCTTCATACTTGCTTAAGTGTGTGCAAAATCACCTCTTTAATTGTAAACTTCTAGTAACATGTTGTGCATTTGGGTTGAAATATCTGTAGCTTCTTTGCAAAGATGAAGACCATAAGATCATAAGAATTAGGAACAGAATTAGATCATTTGTCCCAGTGAGTCTGCTTCACCATTCCATCATGGCTCTACTCCACAGCCCCACTTCCCAGCCTTCTCCCCATAACCTTTGATGTCTTGTCCAATCACAAACCCATCAAGCTCTGCCTTAAATGACCTGGCCTCCACAGCATCCTGTGGCAATAAATTCCACCAGTTCACCACCCTCTGGCTAAAGAAATTTCTCTGCATCTCTGTTTTAAATGGACATCTCTTTATCCTGCGGCTGTGCCCTCTTGTCCTAGACTCCCCCACCATGGGAAACATCCTTTCCACATCTACTCAATCTGTGCCTTTCAACATTCGAAAGGTTTCAACAAGATCCCCCCCCCCCACCCTTCTGAATTCCAGCGAGTACAGACCCTGAAGTGCGGCTCGGTCAGTCCCTGCTCACAGGTTCCTTGTCTAAGTCAGTTTAAGAGGAAAGCATGTGGGTCACATTCCTTTCTGCAGCCTGTTACCATTTGTTATAGATGCATACACCATCGAACACAGAACACTACAGCGCAGTACAGGCTCTTTGGCCTACAATGTTCTGCCAGACCTTTAACCTACTCAAAGATCAATCTAACCCTTCCCTCCCACACAGCCCTAAACATCTTTTATTTCATCCATGTGCCTTTCTAAGAGTCTCTAAAATGTCTCTAATGTACTTGCCTCTGCCAGCAGCCCTGGCTGCTTCATGCACCCACCATCTGGATAGTGAGAAAGTGGAGAGGGTGTTTCCTATAGCGGGGGTGTCTGGCCCAGAATAGAAGGATGTCCCTTTAGCAGAGATGGGGAAGAATTCCTTTGGCCAGAGGGCAGTGAATCTGTGGAACTCTTTGTCACAGAAGGCCAAGCGATTAGGTATATTTAAAGCGGAGGTTGCTAGGTTCCTGATTAGTAAGAATGTCGACAGTTTCAGGGAGAAGGCAGGAGAATGGGATTGAGAGGGATAGTAAATCAGCCACGATGGAATGGCAGAGCAGACTCGATGGGCTGAATGGCCTAATTCTGCTCATGCCCTATGGTCTTACATTCTCTTTGTAAAAAAGGGCCCTTCTTCTGACATCTACAGCCCCTATACTTTCCTTCCAACACCTTGAAATTATGGAAAAAGACCGCTGACATTTTGGGCTGAAGCCTGACCTGTACTATGACGAAGAAGAGATTCTGCAGGTACTGGAAATCCAGAGCAACACACACAAAGTTGATGAAAGAACTCATCAGGTCAGGAAGCATCTACGGAGAGGAATAAACTGTCAATGTTTCAGGCCAAGGCCCTTCATTAGAACTGGAAAGGAAGGGGGTAGAAGGTGGGGGGAGGGGAAGGAGTACAAGCTGGCAGGTGATAGGTGAGGGTGAAGTTGGGTGGGTGGCAGCTAAGGGAAGATGGGAGGTGTCACATACTCGGGGAGCAGGAACAGCAACGTGGCACGACTGAGCTTTTTACTGCGTCGTGTTAGTAACAGTATGCACTGGGCACTGGGAGTGATGACCTGGGCCCACCAGGGTGACAACAGGCAAACTCGAATGTACACATCGAAAGGGAGTGACTCCCGTGCGCAGAAGGCCCAGTCGATTCGCCACACGATCGACCGGCTGCACGTGCACTTGCCATTTTCTCATAATCAATCTGACATGGAGACTCAAGTGGCGGGTGAGAAAGGTAAAGGGCTGGACTCTGACAGGAGAGCCCAGCGGACCATGGACGATGGGGAGGAGGAGGGGCACCAGAGGGAGGTGGTAGGCAGGTGAGAAGGCGAGAAGGGGTAAGAGCTGATGGATTTTCAGATAAGGTTCTTTTGGAAGTCAGGAACAAGGTACAAAACTTCTTGCTTCATGTTTGTTTCATTAAGAGTTGCTGGAGCAAAGGAAACAGGAGTAGACCGTGACAGAGAAAGTTTAAGATTCAAGAATATTCTGCCCAGCGCAAAACAACCATTTTATACCCAGATAAGAAAAATTCCATTCTAATCTGTACATAATGATTAGCTAGTTAGAAAGCACTTGGTTAATGCTGTCATAAAAATCAACCAATAAGAAGGCACTTATTTACTTAATAATATAAAACAAAGCTTGCAGAGCTTTCCGGAGTTATGCTCTGTATTACCACATTAAACTGCTATGTGCATGCCATAGGCACCAGGAATCAGAGTCAGCATTTTCTTGTACTGTGTATAAGTAATTGTATGAAATGCAAACAGATAAATGACTGCAAAGAAAATGACAATTATGCAGTCAAATATGACAGAGGGGAGTCAGAATGAGGAATAGAAAAAGAGAAAAATAGAGAGATGGGCGAGGGCGAGGAAATTAGCCCAGGTCAGATAAATCGGTGTTCATGCCATTGGGCTGGAGGCTACCCATATGAGGTGTTGAACCTCCAACCTCAGAGTGGCCTCCGCACGACCTCAGAGGTGACCACACCCTTAACTTCTGAAGGAGCTTCTTGACATCATCATCTCCAGATCTAACACACCCTCCTTTCCAGCATCAGTGTGCAGTGATTGCAGTTTGGACCGTCTCCGAAATGCCTTGTCCTCACTCACTGAGGATACTCATTCACAACATCCACTAGGAGGGAGAAGGCAGCAGCTCCACTCAAAGGGTCCAAGTCGGACACAACTGGCAGGTCCTTCATTTTTGCTGGGTCCGTATTTTAGAGTTCCCTGCCCAAGGAAGGTATTAGTGGGACACAGCATTCCCCCGGGAGAGTGTTCGGTGAGTCCCACAGACTGCTTCCATGTTCTGCCACATTTGTGAGGAGCCTGCATGTTCTCCCCGTGACTGTGTGGCTTCCTCTGGGTGCTCCAGTTTCCTCCCACATTCCAAAGATGTATGGACATGGACACTTGCGCGTGCACACACACATAATCATGCTCACATGTGTGCACACAGACACACATGTATTTACACAGACACCCACACACACACACACACACACACACTCACGCACACACACACACTCACACATACACAGTCATATACACAGATACACACACGTACACAGTCACACACACACACACACACTCACGCACACACAGTCACATATACACAGACAGATACACACATGTACACAGTCACACACACATTCACACATACACACTCGCACATACACACATGTACACAGACACAGACACAAACACACACACACGTACACAGACACAAACACTCACACACGTACACAGACACAAACACTCACACACACACACACACACACACCCCAGTTGTCTTGCTCTGTGATGTTTTCCTCTTTGAGGAATGAAGTCTGTTTCGCAGTAAGTCAGAAGGACGGTGCACTGAGTGCAAGTGGATATGATCTATATCACAGCTTGTTAAGCATTAGATAATTTAATGAAAGGCTCCTGGCACAATTGAAGGCAGCTGTGTTCAGTAAGAAGGAGGTTACAAAATGAAATAATACCGTCACCACCCTTCTTCAGGTCCTTTCTGCTCCCTGACTCCACAGAGCTACTGAAGATTGAGCAATAGTCCACGTTTCAGTAGCAGACATGACAGCTTTCGAGACCGAGCCCAGAGCAAGGATTTCTGCTGTTCTCTGCAGCCACATTCTGTTCCTCTAGTTGTACCACTTCTGATCACCTCTATCCTACATGAGCAGTCTCAGATCCTTACTGCTGAACCACTCTGGCTGTGTGAATTAAACGACACTACAGGGAGCCAGTGCATCCTTTCCATCGAGGACATCTTTAAGACACGATGCCTCAAGAAGAGTAGTGTAGCAGGTCTCTGAAGCCCTCCGTTGGTTGGAGTCCCTGCTGTCTACACGGTGTGCAGGCCAGGGCAGTACGATATGGAGAGCAAGCTCCCTGTCCCCATACATCCAGTGAGTCCAGATGAAGGACAGAAACCGATATAGTTTGGCACCAACGGCGTCGCGGGAGTTGCCAGTCAGCATTGCCCTCAGTCGGAACGCCAGCTCTGGATTTCTCACTTACTCTGTTTACTCTCAAAGCTTTCCTCATGAGCGGGTGCAGATCTAAGATCAGCGTTTTCCTTCTCCTAGACGAGCCGCCAGCCGCGGCATCTGCCCAAAGCGACTGCTTTTAAGATTCCAGATACCAGCCCTTGTCCCTTCTCCCGTCAGTAGAAACAGCCCTACTGGGGCTTAGTAGGCCAGGAGCTGGACTTGGTTGTCAGATGCACGCCATTGGGGGAGCTTGTTCCCACTAACCCCAGCACACTCTGGCTATAACCACCTTAAGGAACCGTGCAGAGTGTAGTGGTTACCGAAACACTATTACTGTAACAGTTTGATTGCAATGCTGCCTTAAAGGCGTTGCTACGTTCTCCCTGCGACCACATGGGTTCCAAGGTCACAAAGACATACCAGATTGCTGGTGCTGTAATGGCGTCACGCTAACATCCGCGGTACCGTGCTGCCCCGGGATACAAGAACTGCCCAAAGCACCCCCGTCCGGTAAACACCCAAAGCGTCAGAAAGCCCTCAGATCCTGGCAGAAGGATTTTCGGAGACGGGCCACACCCGGAGACGACTTGAGGGATTTGGCGAGCTGCTATCCTAGAGAAGGATAATGAGGTCCATCAACAAGCCCACAGGATGCGCTGGGGGATTGCCGCACAACCCAGCGCCAGCAAAACTCTGACCTGAAATTAAACGTGTTTTCCCCCTCCATTGTGGGCATTTAAAAGATTTTCTCGTTGCCCCTGCGGGCTATTCCACGCTGTGGTGGAGCAGTGGCTGGACTAAGTTGCCGAGTTTGAGGGAAGTTACACAGTGAGTTCGGTGCCTCAGCATTCTTGTGGGCAGTGTTGACAGGCCCTGTCTGCTGGCGCTCTGCCTCTGCCTGCAAGGCTGAGCAGACTTGCCTTCTGGCAGATGCTTTGCCCTCTTTCCGAGAAGCTCCTGGGGCTGTGGTTTGTGGCTGACCACAGCAATTCCACTGAAATTCAGCGCTCACCAGGCCCTTGCGGCCCAGTGGGCTGCACTGTGCTGCAGCCATGAATTTAACCCTAGCCTAATCTCAGGACAATTTCCAATGACCAATTAAGACCGTAAGACCATGAGGTATTGGAGCAGAATTAGGCCATTTGGCCCCTTGAGTCTTCTCCGCCATTTCATCCTGGCTAATCCATTTCCCTCTCGGCCCCAGTCTCCTGCCTTCTCCCATATCCCTTCATGCCCTGACCAGTCAAGAATCTATCAACCCCGGCCTTAAAGCATACCCAATAACTTGGCCTAAGTGAAACATCTTTAAATTGTGGGAGCAAACCGGAAGAAACTTTGAAACATGAAGTGAAATGTGTCAATGACCGACACAGTCCCAGGATGTGTTGCGGGGCAGCCCACAAGTGTTACCATGCAACAGGGTATGCCCACAACTTCTTAATGCTAACCCTGTCTAGATGAAGGGTCTCAGCCTGATATATCGACCGTTTATCCCTCTCTATAGATGCTGCCTGGTCTGCTGAGGTCCTCCAGCATTTTGTGTGTGTTGCTCTGGAATTCCAGCATCTGCCGCATCTCTTGTGCTTGTAACCCAAACCCACGTGACTTTGGAATGCGGGAGGAAGCCCACGTGGTTACACACAGGAGGTACAAACTCCTTATGGACAGCTGGAGGAGTTGGACCTGGGTTGCTGACACTGTAAAGTGAAATGCTAACTTTGTGTCTGTGCAGTTATATTTCAATTAAATCAAAGCAAACACGCGGGAGATGGCTTTAACTGAGAGAGAGAGAGAGAGAGAGAGAGAGAGAGAGAGAGAGAGGGGGGGGGGGAGAGAGAGGGAGGAAGGGGGTGTGAGAGAGAGAGAGGAGAGGAGGGAGGAGCGAAGGGGGGGGTGGGGGGAGGGAGAGAGAGAGAGAGGAGAGAGAGAGGAGAGAGGGGAGAGAGAGAGAGAGAGTGAGAGAGAGGGAGAGAGAGAGAGAGAGAGAGAGGGAGAAGAGAGGAGAGAGAGAGAGAAGAGAGAGAGAGGAGAGAGAGAGAGAGAGAGAGAGCAGAGAGAGAGAGAGAGAGAGAGAGAGAGAGAGAGAGAGAGAGGGGTGGGAGAGAGGGGGGGAGAGAGAGGAGTGGGTGTGAGAGAGAGAGGAGAGAGGGAGAGCAAGGGGTGGGGGGGGAGAGAGAGAGAGAGAGAGAGAGAGAGAGAGAGAGAGAGAGAGAATTATGTATAGATAGCAGGTCAATACGTAGTGCCAAGGGAGTCATTGCTGTAAAAGAAATAGATCCGTATGTTACACTTCCCCTCCTTTAGGATTGCATATGTAACAAAATATTCATTTTTCCATTCACAACCATAATCAAATAAACATACTTTCAGAGTAACTGTCTGTAATGACTTCACAATTCTGAAGATTCAGTCTTTCGGTGACTTTCAGAACAGCGCTTCTGGACCTGTGGAGTGGTATCAGGGTACCTCCACGTTGTTCGCTTTACAATACAGCTCCACCTTCTCACTATGTGACCCGCAGCCCTCATTAGTACTATCAAATTCACCAGCTTTCCTGACTGAAGCCTTCGCCACATTATTTTCACTTTAAATTTGCTAGTTGCGTCTTTCACTGTGTACTACGCAGTTCATCACATGTCCCTTTGTCAGCGTCCGGGACGGCCTTCGTACTGTTTAACTCTTGCTGTTTCATCCCCTAACTGTTGGTGATATTTTCTGACACATTACCAATTTGTTGTGTCTGTGCATAACTAGGTAACAATTAAAATAAAAGCACGCACATGGGAGGTGGCTTTAACTGCTGCTTTCACCTTGGAGAGGGAAAGGGACAGAGCGGTAACAAAAAAAGGAGTAACTGGAAAGAACTGGAAAGCGGAAACACATGGGCTGCGGAGTCCAGTCCACAAATTGCGTCGATCAGGCCTTGTCCAGGACGCAAGATTTCACCACCATCCTCCTGCAGCAATGAACGATGAGCGAGAGAGAGAGAGAGAGAGAGAGAGAGAGAGAGAGAGAGAGAGAGAGAGAGAGAGAGAGAGAGAGAGAGAGAGAGAGAGAGAGAGAGAGAGAGAGAGAGAGAGATTGATTTACTGTTCTTGCGGGAATTCACAGTAAATAGAAGACATACAATAAGATCAGTGAAAGACGGCACCCAACAGGACAGATAACGACCTGTGTGCAAAAGGCAGCAAACTGTGCAAATATAAGGAGAAAGGGTAAAAAAGAAATAATAATTATAAAGAAATAAACAGTAAATGTTGAGAATATGAGATGAAAAGTCCTTGAAAGTAAGTTCATAGGTTGTGGGAACAGTTTCGTGATGGTGTGTGAAACAGAGTGAAGTTATCCCCTCTGATTGAGGGGTAATAACTGTTCCTGAACATGGTGGTGTGGGACCTGATGGTTGAGGGGTAATAACTGTTCCTGAACCTGGTGGTGTGGGGACCTGATGGCTGAGGGGTAATAACTGTTCCTGAACCTGGTGGTGTGGGACCTGATGGTTGTGGGGTAATAGCTGTTCCTGAACCTGGTGGTGTGGGACCTGATGGCTGAGGGGTAATAACTGTTCCTGAACCTGGTGGTGTGGGACCTGATGGCTGAGGGGTAATAACTGTTCCTGAACCTGGTGGTGTGGGACCTGATGGTTGAGGGGTAGTAACTGTTCCTGAACATGGTGGTGTGAGACCTGATGGTTGAGGGGTAATAACTGTTCTTGAACCTGGTGGTGTGAGACCTGATGGCTGAGGGGTAATAACTGTTCCTGAACCTGGTGGTGTGGGATCTGATGGTTGAGGGGTAGTAACTGTTCCTGAACCTGGTGGTGTGGGACCTGATGGCTGAGGGGTGATAACTGTTCCTGAGCCTGGTGGTGTGGGATCTGATGGTTGAGGGGTGATAACTGTTCCTGAACCTGGTGGTGTGGGACCGGATGGTTGAGGTGTAATAGCTGTTCCTGAACCTGGTGGTGTGGGACCTGATGGCTGAGGGGTAGTAACTGTTCCTGAACCTGGTGGTGTGGGACCTGATGGTTGAGGGGTAGTAACTGTTCCTGAACCTGGTGGTGTGGGACCTGATGGTTGAGGGGTGATAACTGTTCCTGAACCTGGTGGTGTGGAACCTGATGGTTGTGGGGTGATAACTGTTCCTGAACCTGGTGGTGTGGGACCTGATGGCTGAGGGGTAGTAACTGTTCCTGAACCTGGTGGTGTGAGACCTGATGGTTGAGGGGTAATAACTGTTCCTGAACCTGGTGGTGTGGGATCTGATGGTTGAGGGGTAATAACTGTTCCTGAACCTGGTGGTGTGGGACCTGATGGTTGAGGGGTAATAACTGTTCCTGAACCTGGTGGTGTGGGACCTGATGGTTGAGGGGTAGTAACTGTTCCTGAACCTGGTGGTGTGGGACCTGATGGCTGAGGGGTAATAACTGTTCCTGAACCTGGTGGTGTGGGACCTGATGGTTGAGGGGTAGTAACTGTTCCTGAACCTGGTGGTGTGGGACCTGATGGTTGAGGGGTAATAACAGTTCCTGAACCCGGTGGTGTGGGACCTGATGGTTGAGGGGTAATAACAGTTCCTGAACCCGGTGGTGTGGGACCTGATGGTTGAGGGGTGATAACTGTCCCTGAACCTGGTGGTGTGGGACCTGATGGTTGAGGGGTAATAACTGTTCCTGAACCTGGTGGTGTGGGACCTGATGGTTGAGGGGTAATAACAGTTCCTGAACCCGGTGGTGTGGGACCTGATGGTTGAGGGGTGATAACTGTCCCTGAACCTGGTGGTGTGGGACCTGATGGTTGAGGGGTAATAACTGTTCCTGAACCTGGTGGTGTGGGATCTGATGGTTGAGGGGTAATAACTGTTCCTGAACCTGGTGGTGTGGGACCTGATGGTTGAGAGGTGATAACTGTTCCTGAGCCTGGTGGTGTGGGACCTGATGGCTGAGGGGTAATAACTGTTCCTGAACCTGGTGGTGTGGGATCTGATGGTTGAGGGGTAGTAACTGTTCCTGAACCTGGTGGTGTGGGACCTGATGGTTGAGGGGTAATAACTGTTCCTGAGCCTGGTGGTATGGGACCTGATGGCTGAGGGGTAATAACTGTTCTTGAGCCTGGTGGTGTGGGACCTGATGGTTGAGGGGTGATAACTGTTCCTGAGCCTGGTGGTGTGGGACCTGATGGCTGAGGAGTGATAACTGTTCCTGAGCCTGGTGGTGTGGGACCTGATGGCTGAGGGGTAATAACTGTTCCTGAGCCTGGTGGTGTGGGACCTGATGGCTGAGGGGTAATAACTGTTCCTGAACCTGGTGGTGTGGGACCTGATGGTTGAGGGGTAATAACTGTTCCTGAACCTGGTGGTGTGGGATCTGATGGTTGAGGGGTAATAACTGTTCCTGAACCTGGTGGTGTGGGACCTGATGGTTGAGAGGTGATAACTGTTCCTGAGCCTGGTGGTGTGGGACCTGATGGCTGAGGGGTAATAACTGTTCCTGAACCTGGTGGTGTGGGATCTGATGGTTGAGGGGTAGTAACTGTTCCTGAACCTGGTGGTGTGGGACCTGATGGCTGAGGGGTAGTAACTGTTCCTGAACCTGGTGGTGTGGGACCTGATGGTTGAGAGGTGATAACTGTTCCTGAGCCTGGTGGTGTGGGACCTGATGGCTGAGGGGTAATAACTGTTCCTGAACCTGGTGGTGTGGGATCTGATGGTTGAGGGGTAGTAACTGTTCCTGAACCTGGTGGTGTGGGACCTGATGGCTGAGGGGTAATAACTGTTCTTGAACCTGGTGGTGTGGGACCTGATGGTTGAGGGGTGATAACTGTTCCTGAGCCTGGTGGTGTGGGACCTGATGGCTGAGGAGTGATAACTGTTCCTGAGCCTGGTGGTGTGGGACCTGATGGCTGAGGGGTAATAACTGTTCCTGAGCCTGGTGGTGTGGGACCTGATGGTTGAGGGGTAGTAACTGTTCCTGAACCTGGTGGTGTGGCTCCTGAGGCTCTCGTCCCTTCTGGCAGCAGCAAGAAGGGAGAATGGCCCGGGTGGTGGGGTCCCCGATGGTGGACGCTGCTTCCCTGCAACAGTGCTCCGTGTCGATATGCTCAATGGTCTGGCGGACTGGCGTATTCACTACGTTTTGTAGGATTTTCTGTACAAGGGCTTTGATGTTTCCAGACCAGGCCATGACACAACCACTCAATATATTCTCCAGAATCAGAATCAGAATCAGACTTTAATCGCCAAGTACCTGTGCACATACAAGGAATTTACTTCCGGCAGATGTTGTCTCTCTGCTCATAACAATAATAATGATAAATATAAATGAAAATATAGATTATACGTACAGGTAGTGCAATCCAAGTAATAGTTAGCCGACAGTTAACTGTTCAGCAAAGTGACCGCAGTAGGGAAAAAACTTCTCCAGTGCCTATTAGTCTCAGTCTGGAGGGATCTGAAGCGCCTACCAGACGGAAGCAGTTCAAACAGTCCGTGTGCAGGATGGAAGGAGTCCTTTATGATGTTCCCCGCCCTCTTCTTCAACCTGGAAGAGTACAGGTCCACAATAGAGGGCAGGGAGGCTCCAATGATGCGCTCAACAGTCCTCACTGTGCGCTGTAGTCTGGTTCTATCCTGCTTGGTGGTGGCTCCAACACACATTTATAGAAATTTGTTAAAGTTTTAGATGACATGCCAAATCTACGTAAACTTCTAAGTAAGTGGTGCCGCGGTTCTATCTTCAGGATGGCACGTACGTGCTGGGCCCGGGACAGATCCTCTGAAATGATAATACCAAGGAATTTATAATTGCTGACACTTGCGACCTCTGATCCTTCAATGAGGACTGACTCATGGGCTTCCCATTTCCTCCTCCTGAATCAATAATCACCTCCTTGGTCGGTCTTGCTGACATTGAGTGACAGGAACCACTCAGTCAGAGTTTCAGTCTCCTTCCTATATGCTGAGTCGTCACCACCCCTGATTCAACCTATGACAGTGGTGTCCCCAACAGACTTGAATATGGCCCTGGAGCTGCGCTCAGCCTCACGGTGGTAAGTGCAAAGCGAGTAGAGCAGGGGTCTAAGCACACAGCCTCAGGGTGCACCTATGCTGTGGTGATCATGGAGGAGATGTTGCTGATCTCTACTGACTGGGGTCTGCAAGTGAGGAAATCGAGGATCCAGTTGCACAAGGAGGTATTGAGACCAATGTCTTGGAACTTATGGTGTTGAATGCTGAGCTGCGGTGGATAAAGAGCGTCCTGATGTGTGCATCTTCACTGACCAGATGTCCCAGCCAATGAGGTGGCGTCCGTTGTTGACCTCTCACGACGGTAGGCAAATTGGAGTGCATCCAAGTCGCTTCTCAGGTTTCATCAGCAGCCTCTCAGAACTCGTCATCACTGTAGATTTATGTGTTAGTCTCTGTGGATGTATGATAGTCATTGAGGCAGGTTACCAGGTTCCTTTCAGGCACCAGCATAGCTGAAGCCTACTTGAAGCAGGTGGGTAGTTCAGACTGCCGAAGCACTAGGTTAAATGTAGCAGTATACACTTCAGCCATTTGATCGGAATAGGTCTTTAGTACCTGGCCAGGTACCCCATCTGGTCCAGGTGCTTTCCATGGATTCACCCTCCTGAAAGATGCTCTCACGTTGGCCTCAGTGGCTGAGATCCCAGGGTCACTGGCGGCTGTGGGAGTTTGTGAAGTTGCCTCCATGTTTTTATGGTCAAAGCGAGCATAAAAGCTCACCAGGCAGAAAAGCCTTGTTGTCACCTGTGTCACTTGGTTTGACGTTGAAGGAGGTGATAGCCTGCCACAGCTGTCGAGCATCCTTCAGTGATTCGAGTTCGGTCTGGAATTGCCACGTTGCACATGGGGTGCCTTTCCGGAGAACACACCGCGATCTCTTGAGTTGCACTTGGTCACCAAACCTGAATGCCTCCGATCTGGTCCTCAGCATTACTGACAAATGGCAATAAGCAATCTTGAGTCCTGTCTCTCGAAACCTGGAGGAAAGGCGTGTGCTCACAGTGAGAAGATGCAAGCATTTGTGTGTGTTGTTGGGAGAAGATAGAAGCTCCACACAGACAGTACTGAAGGTCAGGATTGAACCCGGATCTCTGCCCCCACTCTTCTTCCTTAGGTGTTGATGGACGATAACAAGGGTCGGACAATTGCCTCATCTCTTGTACTGTTCCTGAGCCAAGACAGTTAACAGTGGGTCCTTTAGAATTCAGCTAAAATTGTTCAGCATGGCATTTTGTTTCAGCTGCTCATTGCCTGGAGGATCAAAGATCACATGGGAGCCAATATTGTTTAATTAAACTGAAATTTCGTTGCAAATGGGACAGAGTTGATTTTACAGCCCATTAGTACCAGATGGTGTATGTGAATGGAAACCATCTTCCGACCAGAATTCCCAGCTTTAATCCCTAAATTCACTCCAAACTTTACAAGCGGAATTCATTGTTCTTTGGGATTTCTAAGCATCCTCGCTCACTCCTGAATCCGGAGAGAGTGGATGTTAACTGGAAGCATTTGTCCTTCGTGTTTAATGATATCCCAAAGCTCTCTGGAGCTGGCCAGCTTTCTTTGATGTCATTGTGGCAATTTAAGGAAATATAGCAGCCAATTTGTACCCTGCAATATCCCGCATACAGCTGTGTGTAATTGCAAAAGATAATCTGTAAGTGTCCCAGTGGCCTGGCACAGAAACCGGTCTGTACATCTTGTTCACAACCTCTGTTGCACTAATCCTGTCTACCTACGGACAGATAAAAATCAGTCAGCTTTATTTGTCACAGGGTTGAAAGGCTTCTCATACTTGGAGCGTTTGATGCCCCTGGCCCTCCACACACTGAAATTCAGAAGAATAAGAGGGGGGAGGAATCTCATTGAAACCTACTGAATGTTGAAAGGCCTTGATAGGGAGGATGTTTCCTATGGGGGGGAGTCTAAGACCAGGAGACGCAGCCTCAGAATGGAGGGGTGTCCTTTTCGAATGGAGTTGAGGAGGAATTTCTGCAGCCAGGAGAGTGGTGGATCTGTGGAGGCCAAGTCACCGGGTACATTCAAGGCAGAGGTTGATCCATTCTTGATTGGTCAGGGCGTGAAGGGTCACGGGGAGAAGGCAGGAGGTTCGGGCCGAGAGGGAAAATGTATCAGCCATGACGGAATGGCCTAGTAGACGCGATGGGCCAAATGGCCTAATTCTGCTCCTGCACTTTCTGGTACATTGAAACATAGTGAAATGTGTCGTTTGTGTCAGGTTAGGGTTTAGGGACAAGAATGTGGAGGCGCTCGAGGGCTGATTAGTGTTTGGGACAGGGATACAGGGGAGTTAGAGGTCAGGTTAGGTTTAGAGGCGAGAATGTGGAGGAGCTTGTTTGGGAGAGGGTTGTGGGAGAGTTAGAGGTCAGGTTAGGGTTTAGGGACAAGAATGTGGAGGAGCTCGAGGGCTGATTAGTGGTTGGGACAGGGATACAGGGGAGTTAGAGGTCAGGTTAGGTTTAGGGGCGAGAATGTGGAGGAGCTCGAGGGCAGATTAGCATTTGGGACAGGGATGTGGGGGAGTTAGAGGTCAGGTTAGGGTTTAGGGACAAGAATGTGGAGGCACTCGAGGGCTGATTAGTGTTTGGGACAGGGATGTGGGGGAGTTAGAGGCTAGACCTCAGTTTCATGATCCACATTTGAAGTCCAGCAATGTGCACGGGTGAAAAAGGACGTCTGCAGTTGAGAGTCACTCCGTGCTCGATGTGGGTGGGTGACAGGCCTCTGCTTCGCACTCGAAGGTGACGTGGGCCAGTCTGAAGGGCATCTGCAGTGTGGGGTCCAGTCATCGGCTGGTCCCTACCAACGATCTGATCTGAAGGTTGATTAGAAGTCCGAATCGAAAGCCTGGAAATGGTACACTGGAGGCCAGTCCTGGAGCTGGAGGACTGCCTGTGTGTGTGGCTGGGTGGGTGGATGGGAGGAATGGGGCTGGTTTTGCTGCTGTTGTCTTGTTGAGCTCTGGGTTGGTCGACTGAATGCTGCATTAGCACTGGAATTCTAGTGGGTTGATCCTGGCACGTCTGTAGACTGCGTTGGTTGTTAGTACAAGTGACATTGCACTATATGTTTTGACACGCACGTGATCAATAAATCTCAATCTGAGACCTTGGTTAAAGGCTGTGTTTCTTATTTTAATTTCATAAGTAGACACTGTTCATGGTGAAAATACATATACAAAAGGACGAAACAGTGTAACAACAGGCGCACTGTGTTGTGAACATTGGTACATTGTCCTGTTTGGTGGTATGCACGTAAACGATTGGATGGCGATAAACTTGAACGCTAACAATGCAGAATAAAGTGTGAAGTGGAGGGATATGCAGATCACTTCTAACAACCTGATCGCCACCGGCATTGTGAGCTGAAGGGCTTGAGCTTTATCTAGCTTTTCTCGATAATTTATGCTTATTTATTTATTTTTTATTTTTTTCTGTTTGTATTTGCACAGTTTGTTGACTTTTGCACACTGGTTGAATGCCCAAGTTGGTACAGTCTTTCAGTGATCATACTATGGTTATCGTTCTGTTACTGACTTATTGAGTGTGCCTGCAAGAAAATGAATCTCAGGGTTGTATATGGTGATGTATATACTTTGAGGTTAAACTTATTGAACTTTGTTCTCTATTGTGTTCTGTTCTGCCTACCACCAACACTCCTGCAACAGATTAACATGTTGCTGTTCGTGGGCTCTTGCTGTGTACAAATTAGTTATGATATATATTTATTAATCACATGTACATCGTTTGTGCTTCGGGTCGCTGGTGGGGAGGGCTTTGCCTGCAATGGACTGGAGCATGTCCACCCTTTTTCCACTCTGGCCATTGGTGTCTCCATTCCAGTCAGGAGACTTTCCACTGCGCATCTATCGAAGTTTGTCAGTCTTAGATGACACGCTGAATCCACGCAAACTCCTAAGAAATTAGAGGTGCTGTTGCAACTTCTTCGTGATGGCACTTACGTGCTGGACCCGGGACCCAGGACAGATCCTCGGATGTGATGACCACAAGCAATTTAAAGTTGTTGGCCCTCTCCACTTCCGCATGTTGCTGGCTTTTCCTGTGCTAGGACAGAGACCTTGCTGCTGGTAAATAAACTTGGAGCATATTGGGATTATGAAAGCCGCTATATAAATGCAATTTATTAATGCAATAAAATCACTAATTCCTTCCACTTTCTGAGTATTTGCAGCTAAAGTTGAATGACAATCTTTTAGCTAAGCTGTGGCTATAAACCAGACCAAACAGATTTTCTCTCTTTCCAGCTCTGACATTTCTGCCCCATTAAATCATGTCTTTGCTTCTCCCTTCTCCTTTGCCAGTACAGTTCCAGAGAAATATTTCCTTACACTGCTCCACTGAGCAATCCTTGGTGCATCAGTTAAGCGTGCTGGGAAAGCAGGAAATTAGCTTTAGATGAGCAAAAATGAGGAGTTCATCTGGCAGGAGACTGATTATGTTTGACTCATTTGGTACTCCCTCGGAGTTCAGACTGCACCGTACACAGGGAGGTCTCAATGTGGTTGTCCCTCTCTACCACCCCCTGAAGCTTTGCTGAGATTTCCAGGGTTAGTTCAGCGTGTGCTGTTTGGAAGCGGTTGCCAGCCAACATGCTGAGCTCAGCTGCAGTTTCTGATACACACTGCGGCCACTGTCCACGAGCCGTCAGCGATGCCCGCTAGCAGGTATGAATTATCGTCAGGTGCTGGAAATTCAGAGCAATGCACACAAACTGCAGGAGGAGCTCAGGACTATGGAGAGGAATAAACAGCTGATGTTTTGGGCCTGAAATACAGGGAACAGTTGAGAACTGGAGCAGAGCCTTTAGTCCACTATATCTGTGTTGGATGCCAATTCATTGTCCATATCCCTCTATTTCCTTCATATCTGTGCGTGTGCCTTCAGGCTTCTGTACCTCCTACCTGATGGTAACAGTGAGAAAAGGGCATGTCCTGGGTGCTGGAGGTCCTTAATAATGGATGCTGCCTTTCTGAGACACCATTCCCTAAAGGTGTCCTGGGTACTTTGTAGGCTAGTACCCAAGATGGAGCTGATTAGATTTACAACCTTCTTTCGGTCCTGTGCAGTAGCCCCCACATACCAGACAGTGATGCAGCCTGTCAGAATGCTCTCCACTGTACAGCTATGGAAGCTTTTGTGTGTATTTGTTGACATACCGAATCTCTTCAAACTCCTAATGAAGTGTAGTGCACAGTCAGAGTCACTTAGATCCCATTTCTCCCTACTCAGGTGAACAACAACCGAACCTCTTGCCCATGTCTGCATGCTTTTCTGCATTGAGTTACTGCCACAAGATTGGCTGATCAGATATTTGCGTTAGCGAGCAGGTGTACAGGTGTACCTAATAAAGTGGCCACTGAGTCAAAAAATCGTAAACACGTGAGATTGAGCAGATGCTGGAAATCCAGAGTAACAAGCAGAACAGTGGAGGAACTCAGTGGGTCAGGCAGCAGGTGTGGAGATGATACTTCAGACCAAAACTCTTCATTTGGGCGGTAAAGGAGGGGGAAAGAAGCCAGAATAAAGAAGTGGGGTGGGATCAGGGAAAATACTCTGTTTGTGGGCAAACACAAGAGCAGGTGATATGGTGAGACCAGATGAGGAGGGGAGGGGGTGGAATGAAGTGTTAAGTGGAGAAGGTAAAGGGATGAAGAAGGAGTCTGATAGGAGAGTAGAGTGAACACTGGGAGAAAGGACCGGAGGAGGGGCACCAGAAGGAGGTGAGGGGCAGGTGAGGAGAAGGAGCAAGAGGGGCACAGTGCCAACCAATGCACTTGGTGCCCAAAAGTAGGCAGCGGCTGTACTTCAGACTGTGATCCGAGGAGAGAGTTTACACCACCCCCTCGTCACTTTCAAATATGAAGGTATGGGAACAGTATTAATCTGGAGTGTGCAAATAAGATTTGCTGCAAGGTTTACTCAAGCGACTGCAGATGCTGAGTGTGTGTGCGTGGGTGTGTGTGTCAGTCTGTGCTTGTGTGTGTATGTCAGTTTGTATGCACGTTTGTGTGTGTGTGCAAGAGTGTGTGTATGTGTGTGTTTGTGTCTGCATGTATGTGTGTGCTTCTGTGTGTGCGTGTGAGAGAGAGAGTCTTTCCTGGGTGTGTCTGTGTGCATAAGCTTGTGTGGGCATGAGAGTGTGTGTGTGCACCTTTCGTGTGCATGTAACTTTTGTATCTGTGTCTCTGTCAGTCTGCATATGAGTGTGAGTTTCTGTGTGGGTGTATGAGTGTGCATGTGTGTGAGTGTGTATGTATGTTTGAGTTTGTGTGTGTCTTGTGTGTGCGTGTGTCTGTGTGTATGAGATTATGTGCATGTGTATGAGTATGTGTGTATTTGTATGTTTGTGTGTGTGAGAGTGTGTGTGAGTGAGTATGAGTGTGTGTGTAGTGTGCGTGAATGCATTTGCGTATTTGTGTTTATGTGAGTGTGTGTGTCTGGGTTTGTGTGTGTGTGTGTCTGTGTGTGTGCACCTGTGTCTGACTGTGTGTATGAGTGTGTGCATGTGCATTCATGCGTGTGTATGTGAGTGTGTATTTGTGTGTAGTGCGTGTGTGTTTGTGTATGTGGCCAAGTTTGTGGACAATACAAAGATATGTGGAATGGAAGTTAGTGTTGAGGAAGCAGAGAGTCCCTGCTGAACCATTTAAACTGCCTTGTTCCACATTCTCACCACCCTCAGAGTTAAGAAGTTTCTCCTCATGTTCTCCTTAAACTTTTTACCTTTCACCCTTCACCCATGACCTCTGATTGTAGTCCCACCCAACCTCAGTGGAAAAAGCCTGCTTTCATTTACCCTGTCTATACCTCTCATAATTTTGTACACCTCTATCAGCTCTCCTCTCACTCTTCTATGTTCCAAGGAATAAATTCCTAACCTATTCAATCTTTCCTTATAACTCAGGTCCTCCAGAGCCGGCAACATCCTTGTAAATTTTCTCTGAACTCTTTCAAGCTTATTTCATCTTTCCTGCAGCTATGCGAACAAATCTGCATATGAAACTCCAAATTAGGCCTCACCAATTTCTTACACAACTTCAACAAAACATCCCATTTCCTGTACTCAATGCTTTGATTTATGAAGGCCAATGTGCCAAAAGTTTTCTTTATTTCAGTGAATTATGGACGTATTCCCAGATCCCTCTGCTTTACCACAACTCCTCGGTGCCCGACCGTTCTCTGTGCAGGACCTACCTTGGCTGGTCCTACCAAAGAGCAAAACCTCGCACTTGTCGGCATTGAATTCCAACCGCCATTTTCCAGCCCACTGGTCCAGATCCCGCAGCAAGCTCTGAAAGTCTTCCTCGCTGTCCACTGTACCACCATCATCTGCAAATTTGCTGATCCAGTTAACCACATTATTATCCGGATCATAGATGTAGATGACAAACTATAATGGACCCAGCACTGGCCCCTGTAGCGCATCACTGATCACAGGTTCCAGTCTCCGGCTTCTCCCACAAAGCCAATGTCTAATCCAATTTACTACCCCATCTTGAATGCCACCTGACTGAAGCCTTTTGACCAATCTCCCACGTGATACCTTGACAAATGCCTTTCTAAAGTCCATGTAGACAACATCCACTGTCTGGCTTTCATCAAATTTCCTGATAACCTCCTCGAGAAGATTGGTTATACACTACCGACCATGCACGAATCCATGTTGACTAACCCTAATCAGTTCCTGTCTATCCAAATACTTCTATATCCAGTCCTTTAGAGGAACTTCCAATAACTTTCCTACCGCTGATGTAATGCTTATCAGCCTGTATTTCCATGGTTTACTCTGAGAGCATTTCTTAAACATCGGAACATCAGCTATCATCCAATTTTCCGAAACCTCATCTGTCGCTAAGGATGATTTAAGTATCTCTGCTGAGGCCCCTGCAATTTTGCACTTGTCTCCCACAGGGTCCAAAGGAACACCGTGTCAGGCCCTGAGGATTTATCCGGTTCGGAACAGTCCTCTGCCCTCCTTCAACATCACACCCGTTAGGTGAAGAGAAAGGTCCCTGGGTGTAACAGCTAGTTTGTGAGATGGCACCTCAGTCACTGTTACAGCCCGTCAGTTTACCCCTGTGAGCCTGGTCTTCTGCCTGCAAGGAGACAGCAGGCTATCCTATCACCACCAGCATCTTGCTTTCACTGAGATGGTCTTCAATCCAGAGAACTTGCCTGTGCTTTCTCCAGCCCTCCTCTGAAGAATTCCAAACCCAGCTCGGGAGAAACGGACATTTCTGTCACTGAAATGAGCCACCTGGCAAGACCAAAGCTACCTGCTGCATGAAAGAATGATTCACTCATGACTAACGTATGAAGATCAAGTTGGCAGAGAGACTTTAAACCTTGTGAATGTTTGTTTAATAGACTCATAGAATGATGCATGGCACCAGCCCTTTTCCTGTCTGCACAAATCCAAAGCAACACACGCAAAATAAGCTGGAGGAACTCCACAGGTCAGGCAGCCTCTGTAGATGGGAATAAACAGTTGACATTTCAGGCCGAGACCCTTCATCGAGGAATTTCATCAGGATATCGCATACATCGTGTTGTAAGAGGAAAGGACAGTGAGGGTTAATAACTGGTAAATAGAGCTGCTGATTGCACTAATGTGGTGACAGGGAACTGCAAACCAGACCAGAGGCGTGGATTGCAACAAGAAATGAGCCAAGTTTCAGGAACTTCACTGGAAGTGTTGAGGAAGATTGAAATCAATGAGTATGAGAGCAGGAGGTGGGCAGCAGTTCAGCACCGTTTGCCTGTGTTTGACCATTTCTCTCTCTCTTTTTCTCCTTCTCTCTCTCTCTCTCCCCCTCCCCCCGTTCCCCCCTACCTCTTGCTCACTGCTCCCAGAGGAAAGGTATCTACGTTCGATAGCTCTCTCTCTCTCTCTCACTCGCTCCCTCTCTTCCCCTCCCCCATTCCCCCCTACCTCTTGCTCCCTGAGGAAAGGTGCCTACATTCAATTGTTCTCTCTCTCTCTCTCTCACTCTGTCTCGCTCATTCTCTCTTTCTTTCTCTCTCTCTCACTCTCACTCTCACTCATTGCTCACAGAGGAAAGATGCCTATTGGTCTCCCTCCCTCCCTCCCTCCCTCCCTCCCTCTCCCTCATTGCTGCAGGAGGATGGTGGTGGAACCCTGAGTCCTGGACAAGGCCTAATCGACATGGTTTGTGGACTGGACTCTGCAGCTCACGTTACCATGTGTTTCTGCTTTCCAGTTACTCCTTCTTTTGTTACTATTCTGTGTGATTTTGATCGGGACGGAGTGGCTCTGTGGCCTGTGGTCAACGAACAACACAGCTCTAGATTGAACGGAACCGAACATTCCTGAACTGTTTCATTAATTTTGTGGTTTTCATGTACTGTACTCTGTGGTTTTTGCCCTTTTTTGTCGTTTGTGTGTTTTTTTTTTGCACGTTGGGGGTTTGACGTATTTCTTTGAGTGGTTTTCTTTGTTCTGTGGGGAAGACAGGTCTCAGGGTGCATACTGCATATTTTCATGATAAATGTACTTTGAATCTCTGAGTCTTTGAATTGTGTTATAGCATGCATCCATTGTTGTAATAGAAAATTGGATTTACTGTTAAGACAATGAGGGTAATAATTTTATTTTGTAATCTCAATTTAGTTTGCTACTTAAGTTTTCCTGTCGCCACCATTCTGTTATCAAAGTATAGTTTTACTGGTCATCTCGTCAACTGAGGAGGTAAACACTGCTCAGGCAGATCAGCTTTGGCTTCTCTGATACACAGCAGTTTTTAATAAACCACCCGTTACTTTGAACACGGACTGTCGGTTTGCTCCCACACATGCTAAAGCTGTGTAGAGTGTCAATCTCAGCCCAACTCCCTGAGTGAGACTGTCACTCACTACAACACACTGACTACCAGACCTCCTCAGGGTAACTCATTGCAAGTACTTGTTGATAGACCCAAGGTGGCTTTGTCAATTGAAGTGTGCTGTTAATGTGCAGAAATTAAACAAGACTTTTCAGCGTGCGGCTGAGAACCACACAGAAACCTGCGTTAATAATTGGTAAATCCTCTGATTTATTTGCCTTGTGCAGCAACTCAGGCAAAGAATTCCCTTCCCTTGGATATGCAACAGCATTCATTCTGTCCTTTATGTTGCGTTTCTTTTTAATCTAATAACAATTTCCTTGACAGCTTCATTTCAAATTTTGCAAATATTAAGGTATTAATTTCAAATGGGCTCCCTGCAAAATAAAATCTCATCCTACTGTTGCATTCTGGTCTAAGATAATATACAGATATTAAAAGTCAAAGGTCATTTATTATGAAAATACGTACATGTCACCATTGAGATTCTTTTACAGGAGAACGAAGAAACACAATCGATAAATCTATAATCTTCTCTGGGGAGTCACAGTGGCGTAGTGGTTAGCACAAGACGTTACAGTGCAGGCAATTCGGGTTCAATTCCTGTCACTGCCTGTAAGGAGTTGGTATGTCTTCCCCATAACCATTTGTGCTCCGGTTTCCTCCCACTGATTAGTAAGTTAATTGGTCATTGTAAATTGTGTAAAATACTTACACACAGCCATGAAAATAATAACCGTATAACCATATAACAATCACAGCACGGAAACAGGCCATCTCAGCCCTCCTAGTCCGTGCCGAACTCTTAATCTCACCTAGTCCCACCTACCCGCACTCAGCCCATAACCCTCCACTCCTTTCCTGCCCATATACCTATCCAATTTTACCTTAAATGACACAACTGAACTGGCCTCTACTACTTCTACAGGAAGCTCATTCCACACAGCTATCACTCTCTGAGTAAAGAAATACCCCCTCGTGTTTCCCTTAAACTTCTGCCCCCTAACTCTCAAATCATGTTCTCTCGTTTGAATTTCCCCTACTCTCAATGGAAACAGCCTATTCACGTCAACTCTATCTACCCCTCTCAAAATTTTAAATACCTCGATCAAATCCCCCCTCAACCTTCTATGCTCCAATGAATAGAGACCTAACTTGTTCAACCTTTCTCTGTAACTTAAGTGCAGAAACCCAGGTAACATCCTAGTAAATCGTCTCTGCACTCTCTCTAATTTATTGATATCTTTCCCATAATTCGGTGACCAGAACTGTACACAATATTCCAAATTCGTCCTTACCAATGCCTTGTACAATTTTAACATTACATCCCAACTTCTGTACTCAATGCTTTGATTTATAAAGGCCAGCATTCCAAAAGCCTTCTTCACCACCCTATCTACATGAGACTCCACCTTCAGGGAACTATGCACTGTTATTCCTAGATCTCTCTGTTCCTCTGCATTCCTCAATGCCCTACCATTTACCCTGTATGTTCTATTTGGATTATTCCTGCCAAAATGTAGAACCTCACACTCCTCAGCATTAAACTCCATCTGCCAACGTTCAGCCCATTCTTCTAACTGGCATAAATCTCCCTGCAAGCTTTGAAAACCCACCTCATTATCCACAACACCTCCTACCTTAGTACCATCGGCATATTTACTAATCCAATTTACCACCCCATCATCCAGATCATTTATGTATATTACAAACAACATTGGGCCCAAAACAGATCCCTGAGGCACCCCGCTAGTCACCGGCCTCCATCCCGATAAACAATTATCCACCACTACTCTCTGGCATCTCCCATCTAGCCACTGTTGAATCCATTTTATTACTCCAGCATTAATACCTAACGACTGAACCTTCTGAACTAACCTTCCATGTGGAACTTTGTCAAAGGCTTTGCTGAAGTCCATATAGACTACATCCACTGCCTTACCCTCGTCAACATTCCTCGTAACTTCTTCAAAAAATTCAATAAGGTTTGTCAAACATGACCTTCCACGCACAAATCCATGCTGGCTACTCCTAATCAGATCCTGTCTATCCAGATAATTATTAATACTATCTCTAAGAATACTTTCCATTAATTTACCCACCACTGATGTCAAACTGACAGGTCTATAATTGCTAGGCTTACTTCTAGAACCCTTTTTAAACAATGGAATCACATGAGCAATACGCCAATCCTCCGGCACAATCCCCGTTTCTAATGACATCTGAAAGATCTCCGTCAGAGCTCCTGCTATCTCTACACAAACTTTCCTCAAGGTCCTGGGGAATATCCTGTCAGGATCTGGAGATTTATCCACTTTTAAACTTCTTAAAAGCGCCAGTACTTCCACCTCTTTAATTGTCATAGGTTCCATAACTTCCTTACTTGTTTCCCACACCTTACACAATTCAATATACTTCTCCTTAGTGAATACCAAAGAGAAGAAATCATTCAAAATCTCCCCCATCTCCCTCGGCTCCACACATAGCTGACCACCCTGATTCTCTAAGGGACCAATTTTATCCCTCACTATCCTCTTGCTTTTAATATAACTGTAGAAACCTTTCGGATTTACTTTCACCTTATTTGCCAAACCAACCTCGTATCTTCTTTTAGCTTTTCTAATCTCTTTCTTAAGATTCCTTTTACATTCTTTATATTCCTCGAGCAATTCCTTTACTCCATGCTGCCAATATCTACTGTAGACATCCCTCTTTTTCCGAACCAAGTTTCTAATATCCCTTGAAAACCATGGTGCTTTCAAACCTTTAAACTTTCCTTTCAACCTAACAGGAACATAAAGATTCTGTACCCTCATAATTTCACCCTTAAATGACCTCCATTTCTCTATTACATCCTTCCCATAAAACAACTTGACCCAATCCACTCTCTCTAAATCCCTTTGCATCTCCCCAAAGTTAGCCTTTCTCCAATCAAACATCTCAACTCTAGATCCAGTCCTGTCCTTCTCCATAATTATATTGAAGCTAATACTATTGTGATCACTGGACCCGAAGTGGTCCCCAACACATACATCTGTCAGCTGACCTATCACATTCCCTAACAGGAGATCCAACACTGCATAAAGACATGAGGGATATAAAGTGGGTGAACATATGTACAGTGTTTTTCCCAGTCCTGGGGAATCAGTAATGAGGTGTAAATGTTTAAGGTGAGAGAGGTGAGATTTAATAGCAACCGGAACGACAACCTTTCTACCCAGAGCTACCAGAGGAAGTGATGGAGGCCGGTACAACAGTAAAAAGACACTTGGACAGAGACACAGATAGGAAAAGTTCAGAGGCATATGGACAGAGACACAGATAGGAAAAGTTCAGAGGCATATGGACAGAGACACGGATAGGAAAGGTTCAGAGGGATATGGACAGAGACACGGATAGGAAAGGTTCAGAGGGATATGGACAGAGACACAGATAGGAAAAGTTCAGAGGCATATGGACAGAGACACGGATAGGAAAGGTTCAGAGGGATATGGACAGGGACATGGATAGGAAAGGTTTAGAGGGATATGGATAGGGAGATGTATAGGAAAGGTTCAGAGGGATATGGACAGGGACACAGATAGGAAAGGTTTAGAGGGATATGGACAGGGACATGGATAGGAAAGGTTTAGAGGGATATGGACAGAGACATGGATAGGAAAGGTTTAGAGGGATATGGACAGGGACATGGATAGGAAAGGTTCAGAGGGATATGGACAGGGACACAGATAGGAAAGGTTTAGAGGGATATGGACAGGGACATGGATAGGAAAGGTTCAGAGGGATATGGAGAGCGACACTGATAGGAAAGGTTTAGAGGGATATGGACAGGGACATGGATAGGAAAGGTTTAGAGGGATATGGACAGGTACATGGATAGAAAAGGTTTAGAAGGATATGGACGTACATGGATAGGAAAGGTTTAGAGGGATATGGATAGGTACACAGATAGGGAAGGTTCAGAGGGATATGGACAGGGACATGGATAGGAAAGGTTTAGAGGGATATGTACAGGGACACAGATAGGAAAGGTTTAGAGGGATATGGACAGGGACACGGATAGGAAAGGTTTAGAGGGATATGGACAGGGTCACGGATAGGAAAGGTTCAGAGGGATATGGACAGAGACAAGGATAGGAAAGGATTAGAGGGATATGGACAGGGACACGGAAAGGAAAGGTTTAGAGGGATATGGACAGGGACACGGATAGGAAAGGTTCAGAGGGATATGGACTGGGACACCGATAGGAAAGGTTTAGAGGGATATGGACAGAGACACGGATAGGAAAGGTTTAGAGGGATATGCACAGGGACACGGATAGGAAAGGTTTAGAGGGATATGGACAGGGACACGGATAGGAAAGGTTTAGAGGTATATCGAAAGGGACACGGATAGGAAAGGTTTACAGGGATATGGACAGGGACACGGATAGGAAAGGTTTAGAGGGATATGGACAGGGACACGGATAGGAAAGGTTTAGAGGGATATGGACAGGGACACGGATATGAAAGGTTTAGAGGGATATGGACAGGGACACGGATAGGAAAGGTTTAGAGGGGTATGGACAGGGACACAGATAGGAAAGGTTTAGAGGGATATGTACAGGGACACGGATAGGAAA
>NW_026781047.1:460000-569654 GCF_030144855.1 Hypanus sabinus
AACACGGTACCGACAGTCTCACACAGCACAAGGTGTGAAACATGGTACCGAGAGTCTCACACAGCACAAGGTGTGAAACATGGAACCGAGAGTCTCACATAGCACAAGGTGTGAAACACGGTACTGACAGTCTCACACAGCACAAGGTGTGAAACACGGTACCGAGAGTCTCACACAGCACAAGGTGTGAAACACAGTACCGAGAGTCTCACATAGCACAAGGTGTGAAACACGGTACCGAGAGTCTCACACAGCACAAGGTGTGAAACATGGTACCGAGAATCTCACACAGCACAAGGTGTGAAACACGGTACCGAGAGTCTCACACAGTACAAGGTGTGAAACACGGTACCGAGAAGCTCACACTGCACAAACTGTGAAACACGGTACGGATGGTCTCATAGAGCAAATGGTGTGAAACACAGTACGATCAACCGTACAGAGCACAGAGTGTGAAACACAGTACTGACGGTCTCATACAGCACAAGGTGTGAAACTCAGTACGATCAACCGTACACAGCACAAAGTGTGAAACACGGTACCGATGGTCTCATACAGCAAAAGGTGTGAAACTCAGTACGATCAACCGTACACAGCACAGAGTGTGAAACACAGTACTGACGGTCTCATACAGCACAAGGTGTGAAACACAGTACCAACAACCGTACACAGCAGAAAGTGTGAAACACGGCACCGACAGTCTCATACAGCACAAGGTGTGAAACACGGTACCGACAGTCTCACACAGCACAAGGTGTGAAACACGGTAGCGAGAGTCTCACGCAGCACAAGGTGTGAAAGACGGTACCGAGAGTCTCACACAGCACAAGGTCTGAAACACGGTACCGACAGTCTCACACAGCATAAGGTGTGAAACACGGTACCCAGAGTCTCACAAAGCACAATGTGTGAAACATGGAACCGACAGTCTCACACAGCACAAGGTGTGAAACATCGTACCGACAGTCTCACACAGCAAAAGGTGTGAAATACGGTACTGAGAGTCCCACACAGCACAATGTGTGAAACACAGTACAGAGAGTCTCACACAGCACAAGGTGTGAAACATGGCACCGAGAGTCTCACACAACACTAGTTGTGAAACACTGTACCGAGAGTCTCACACAGCACAAGGTGTGAAACACGGTACCGAGAGTCTCACACAGCACTAGGTGTGAAACACGGTACCGAGAGACTCACACAACACCAGCTGTGAAACATGGCACCGAGAGTCTCACACAGCACAAGGTGTGAAACACGGTACCGAGAGTCTCACACAGCACTAGGTGTGAAACACGGTACCGACAGTCTCACACAGCACAAGGTGTGAAACATGGTACCGAGAGTCTCACACAGCACAAGGTGTGAAACATGGAACCGACAGTCTCACACAGCAGAAGGTGTGAAACATGGAACCGACAGTCTCACACAGCAGAAGGTGTGAAACATGGAACCAACAGTCTCACACAGAACAAGGTGTGAAACACGGTACCGAGAGTCTCACACAGCACAAGGTGTGAAACACGGTACCGAGAGTCTCACACAGCAGAAGGTGTGAAACACAGTACCGAGAGGCTCACACAGCGCAAGGTGTGAAACACGGTACCGACAGTCTCACACAGAACAAGGTGTGAAACACGGTACCGCGAGTCTCACACAGCACAAGGAGTGAAACATGGTAACGACAGTCTCACACAGAACAAGGTGTGAAACATGGAACCGACAGCCTCACACAGCACAAGGTGTGAAACACGGTACCGAGAGTCTCACACAGCAGAAGGTGTGAAACATGGTACCGACAGTCACACACAGCACAAGGTGTGAAACGCGGTTCCGACAGTCTCACACACCACTAGGTGTGAAACACGGTACCGACAGTCTCACACAGCACAAGGTGCGAAACATGGTACCGAGAGGCTCACACAGCACAAGGTGTGAAACACGGTACCGAGAGTCTCTTACAGCACAAGCTGCGAAACACGGTACCGACAGTCTCTCACAGCACAAGGTGTGAAACATGGTACTGAGAGTCTCTTACAGCACAAGGTGTGAAACACGGTACCGATGGTCTCATACAGCAAAAGGTTTGAAACACAGTACGATCAACCATACACAGCACAAAGTGTGAAACACACTACTGATGGTCTCATACAGCACAAGGTGTGAAACACAGTACTAACAACTGTACACAGCAGAATGTGTGAAACACGGCACTGACGGTCTCACACAGCACCAGGTGTGAAATATGGTACTGAGAGTCTCACACAACACCAGGTGTGAAACATGGTATCGAGAGTCTCACACAGCACAAGGTGTGAAGCACGGTTCCAACAGTATCACACACCACAAGGTGTGAAACACAGTACCGACAGTCTCACACAGCACAAGGTGTGAAACACGGTACCGAGAGTCTCACACAGCACAAGGTGTGAAACATGGTACCGACAGTCTCACACAGCTCAATGTGTGAAACACAGTACCGACAGTCTCCCACAGCACTAGGTGTGAAACATGGTACCTACAGTCTCACACAGCACAAGGTGTGAAACACGGTACCGAGAGTCTCACACAGCACAATGTGTGAAACACGGTACTGAGAGTCTCACACACCACTAGGTGTGAAACACGGTACCGAGAGTCTAACACAGCACAAGGTGTGAAACACAGTACCGACAGTCACACACAGCACAAGGTGTGAAACACGGTACCGAGAGTCTCAGACAGCACAAGGTGTGAAACACGGTACTGACAGTCACACACAGCGCAAGGTGTGAAACACGGTTCCGACAGTCTCACACACACAAGATGTGAAACACGGTACCAAGAGTCTCACACAACACAAGGTGTGAAACACGGTACCGAGAGTCTCACACACACAAGGTGTGAAACACGGTACCAAGAGTCTCACACAACACAAGGTGTGAAACACGAAACCGACAGTCTCACACAGCACTCGGTGTGAAACATTGTACCAACAGTCTCACACAGCACAAGGTGTGAAGCACGGTACTGACAGTCTCACACAGCACCAGGAGTGATACAAGGTACCGACAGTCTCACACAGCACCAGGAGTGATACAAGGTACCGACAGTCTCACACAACACAAGGTGTGAAACATGTTTCCAATAGTCTCACGCAGCACTAGGTGTGAGACACGGTACTGAGAGTCACACACAGAACAAGGTGCGAAACACGGTACCGACAGTCTCTCACAGCACAAGGTGTGAAACATGGTACCGAGAGTCTCTTACAGCACAAGCTGCGAAACACGGTACCGATGGTCTCATACAGCAAAAGGTGTGAAACACAGTACGATCAACCGTACACAGCACAAAGTGTGAAACACAGTACTGACGGTCTCATACAGCACAAGGTGTGAAACACAGTACTAACAACCGTACACAGCAGAATGTGTGAAACACGGCACTGACGGTCTCACACAGCACCAGGTGTGAAATATGGTACTGAGAGTCTCACACAACACCAGGTGTGAAACATGGTACCGAGAGTCTCACACAGCACAAGGTGTGCAGCACGGTTCCAACAGTATCACACACCACAAGGTGTGAAACACAGTACCAACAGTCTCACACAGCACAAGGTGTGAAACACGGTACCGAGAGTCTCACACAGTACAAGGTGTGAAACACGGTACCGAGAGTCTCATACAACACTAGGTGTGAAACACGGTACCGAGAGTCTCACACAGTACAAGGTGTGAAACACGGTACCGAGAGTCTCATACAACACAAGGTGTGAAACATGGTACCGAGAGTCTCACACAGCACAAGGTGTGAAACATGGTACTGACAGTCTCACACAGCTCAATGTGTGAAACACAGTACCGACAGTCTCCCACAGCACTAGGAGTGAAACATGGTACCTACAGTCTCACACAGCACAAGGTGTGAAACACGGTACCGAGAGTCTCACACAGCACAATGTGTGAAACACGGTACTGAGAGTCTCACACAGCACAAGCTGTGAAACACGGTACCGAGAGTCTCACACAGTACAATGTGTGAAACACGGTACCGACAGTCTGACACAGCACTGGGTGTGAAACACGGTATCGAGAGTCTCACACAGCACAAGGTGTGAAGCACGGTTCCAACAGTATCACACACCACAAGGTGTGAAACACAGTACCAACAGTCTCACACTGCACAAGGTGTGAAACACGGTACCGAGAGTCTCACACAGTACAAGGTGTGAAACACGGTACCGAGAGTCTCATACAACACTAGGTGTGAAACACGGTACCGACAGTCTCCCACAGCACTAGGTGTGAAACATGGTACCTACAGTCTCACACAGCACAAGGTGTGAAACACGGTACCGAGAGTCTCACACAGCACAATGTGTGAAACACGGTACTAAGAGTCTCACACAGCACAAGGTGTGAATCACGAAACCGACAGTCTCACACAGCACAAGCTGTGAAACATGGTACCGACAGTCTCACACAGCACAATGTGTGAAACACGTTACCGAGAGTCTCACACAGCACAAGGTGTGAAACATGGTACCGACAGTCACACACAGCACAAGGTGTGAAACGCGGTTCCGACAGTCTCACACACCACTAGGTGTGAAACACGGTACCGACAGTCTCACACAGCACAAGGTGCGAAACATGGTACCGAGAGGCTCACACAGCACAAGGTGTGAAACACGGTACCGAGAGTCTCTTACAGCACAAGCTGCGAAACACGGTACCGACAGTCTCTCACAGCACAAGGTGTGAAACATGGTACTGAGAGTCTCTTACAGCACAAGGTGTGAAACACGGTACCGATGGTCTCATACAGCAAAAGGTTTGAAACACAGTACGATCAACCATACACAGCACAAAGTGTGAAACACACTACTGATGGTCTCATACAGCACAAGGTGTGAAACACAGTACTAACAACTGTACACAGCAGAATGTGTGAAACACGGCACTGACGGTCTCACACAGCACCAGGTGTGAAATATGGTACTGAGAGTCTCACACAACACCAGGTGTGAAACATGGTATCGAGAGTCTCACACAGCACAAGGTGTGAAGCACGGTTCCAACAGTGTCACACACCACAAGGTGTGAAACACAGTACCGACAGTCTCACACAGCACAAGGTGTGAAATACGGTACCGAGAGTCTCACACAGTACAAGGTGTGAAACACGGTACGGAGAGTCTCATACAACACTAGGTGTGAAACACGGTACCGACAGTCTGACACAGCACAAGGTGTGAAACATGGTACCGACAGTCTCACACAGCTCAATGTGTGAAACACAGTACCGACAGTCTCCCACAGCACTAGGTGTGAAACATGGTACCTACAGTCTCACACAGCACAAGGTGTGAAACACGGTACCGAGAGTCTCACACAGCACAATGTGTGAAACACGGTACTGAGAGTCTCACACACCACTAGGTGTGAAACACGGTACCGAGAGTCTAACACAGCACAAGGTGTGAAACACGGTACCGACAGTCACACACAGCACAAGGTGTGAAACACGGTACCGAGAGTCTCAGACAGCACAAGGTGTGAAACACGGTACTGACAGTCACACACAGCGCAAGGTGTGAAACACGGTTCCGACAGTCTCACACACACAAGATGTGAAACACGGTACCAAGAGTCTCACACAACACAAGGTGTGAAACACGGTACCGAGAGTCTCACACACACAAGGTGTGAAACACGGTACCAAGAGTCTCACACAACACAAGGTGTGAAACACGAAACCGACAGTCTCACACAGCACTCGGTGTGAAACATTGTACCAACAGTCTCACACAGCACAAGGTGTGAAGCACGGTACTGACAGTCTCACACAGCACCAGGAGTGATACAAGGTACCGACAGTCTCACACAGCACCAGGAGTGATACAAGGTACCGACAGTCTCACACAACACAAGGTGTGAAACATGTTTCCAATAGTCTCACGCAGCACTAGGTGTGAGACACGGTACTGAGAGTCACACACAGAACAAGGTGCGAAACACGGTACCGACAGTCTCTCACAGCACAAGGTGTGAAACATGGTACCGAGAGTCTCTTACAGCACAAGCTGCGAAACACGGTACCGATGGTCTCATACAGCAAAAGGTGTGAAACACAGTACGATCAACCGTACACAGCACAAAGTGTGAAACACAGTACTGACGGTCTCATACAGCACAAGGTGTGAAACACAGTACTAACAACCGTACACAGCAGAATGTGTGAAACACGGCACTGACGGTCTCACACAGCACCAGGTGTGAAATATGGTACTGAGAGTCTCACACAACACCAGGTGTGAAACATGGTACCGAGAGTCTCACACAGCACAAGGTGTGCAGCACGGTTCCAACAGTATCACACACCACAAGGTGTGAAACACAGTACCAACAGTCTCACACAGCACAAGGTGTGAAACACGGTACCGAGAGTCTCACACAGTACAAGGTGTGAAACACGGTACCGAGAGTCTCATACAACACTAGGTGTGAAACACGGTACCGAGAGTCTCACACAGTACAAGGTGTGAAACACGGTACCGAGAGTCTCATACAACACAAGGTGTGAAACATGGTACCGAGAGTCTCACACAGCACAAGGTGTGAAACATGGTACTGACAGTCTCACACAGCTCAATGTGTGAAACACAGTACCGACAGTCTCCCACAGCACTAGGAGTGAAACATGGTACCTACAGTCTCACACAGCACAAGGTGTGAAACACGGTACCGAGAGTCTCACACAGCACAATGTGTGAAACACGGTACTGAGAGTCTCACACAGCACAAGCTGTGAAACACGGTACCGAGAGTCTCACACAGTACAATGTGTGAAACACGGTACCGACAGTCTGACACAGCACTGGGTGTGAAACACGGTATCGAGAGTCTCACACAGCACAAGGTGTGAAGCACGGTTCCAACAGTATCACACACCACAAGGTGTGAAACACAGTACCAACAGTCTCACACTGCACAAGGTGTGAAACACGGTACCGAGAGTCTCACACAGTACAAGGTGTGAAACACGGTACCGAGAGTCTCATACAACACTAGGTGTGAAACACGGTACCGACAGTCTCCCACAGCACTAGGTGTGAAACATGGTACCTACAGTCTCACACAGCACAAGGTGTGAAACACGGTACCGAGAGTCTCACACAGCACAATGTGTGAAACACGGTACTAAGAGTCTCACACAGCACAAGGTGTGAATCACGAAACCGACAGTCTCACACAGCACAAGCTGTGAAACATGGTACCGACAGTCTCACACAGCACAATGTGTGAAACACGTTACCGAGAGTCTCACACAGCACAAGGTGTGAAACACGATATCGAGAGTCTCACACAGCACAAGGTGTGAAATATGGTACCGAGAGTCTCACACAGCACAAGGTGTGAAACATGGTACCGACAGTCTCACACAGCACTAGGTGTGAAACATGGTTCCTACAGTCTCACACAGCACAAGGTGTGAAATATGGTACCGAGAGTCTCACACAGCACAAGGTGTGAAACATGGTACCGACAGTCTCACACAGCACTAGGTGTGAAACATGGTACCTACAGTCTCACACAGCACTAGGTGTGAAACATGGTACCTGCAGTCTCACACAGCACAAGGTGTGAAATATGGTACCGAGAGTCTCACACAGCACAAGGTGTGAAACATGGTACCGAGAGTCTCACACAGCACAAGGTGTGAAACACGGTACCGAGAGTCTCACACAGCACTAGGTGTGAAACATTGTACTGACAGTCTCACACAGCACAAGGTGTGAAACACGGTTCCGACAGTCTCACACAGCACAAGGTATGAAACATGGTACCGAGAATCTCACACAGCACGAGTTGTGAAACACGGTATCGAGAGTCTCACAGAGCACTAGGTGTGAAACACGGTACCGAGAGTCTCACACAGCACTAGGTGTGAAACACAGTACCGAGAGTCTCACACAGCACTAGGTGTGAAACACGGTACCGAGAGTCTCACACAACACAAGGTGTGAAACACGAAACCGACAGTCTCACACAGAACAAGGTGTGAAACATTTTACCGACAGTCTCACACAGCACTAGTAGTGAAACACGAAACCGACAGTCTCACACAGAACAAGGTGTGAAACATTGTACCGACAGTCTCACACAGCACTAGGAGTGAAACATGGAACCGACAGTCTCACACAGCACACGGTGTGAAACACGGTACCGAGAGTCTCACACAGCACAAGGTGTGAAACACGTTACCGACAGTCACACACAGCACTAGGTGTGAAACGCGGTTCCGACAGTCTCACACACCACTAGGTGTGAAACACGGTACCGACAGTCTCTCACAGCACAAGGTGTGAAACATGGTACCGAGAGTCTCTTACAGCACAAGCTGCGAAACTCGGTACCCATGGTCTCATACAGCAAAAGGTGTGAAACACAGTACGATCAACCGTACACAGCACAAAGTGTGAAACACAGTACTGACGGTCTCATACAGCACAAGGTGTGAAACACAGTACTAACAACCGTACACAGCAGAATGTGTGAAACACGGCACTGACGGTCTCACACAGCACCAGGTGTGAAATATGGTACTGAGAGTCTCACACAACACCAGGTGTGAAACACGGTATCGAGAGTCTCACAGAGCACTAGGTGTGAAACACGGTACCGAGAGTCTCACACAGCACTAGGTGTGAAACACGGTACCGAGAGTCTCACACAGCACTAGGTGTGAAACACGGTACCGAGAGTCTCACACAACACAAGGTGTGAAACACGAAACCGACAGTCTCACACAGAACAAGGTGTGAAACATTTTACCGACAGTCTCACACAGCACTAGTAGTGAAACACGAAACCGACAGTCTCACACAGAACAAGGTGTGAAACATTGTACCGACAGTCTCACACAGCACTAGGAGTGAAACATGGAACCGACAGTCTCACACAGCACACGGTGTGAAACACGGTACCGAGAGTCTCACACAGCACAAGGTGTGAAACACGTTACCGACAGTCACACACAGCACAAGGTGTGAAACGCGGTTCCGACAGACTCACACACCTCTAGGTGTGAAACACGGTACCGATAGTCTCTCACAGCACAAGGTGTGAAACATGGTACCGAGAGTCTCTTACAGCACAAGCTGCGAAACACGGTACCGATGGTCTCATACAGCAAAAGGTGTGAAACACAGTACGATCAACCATACACAGCACAAAGTTTGAAACACAGTACTGATGGTCTCATACAGCACAAGGTGTGAAACACAGTACTAACAACTGTACACAGCAGAATGTGTGAAACACGGCACTGACGGTCTCACACAGCACCAGGTGTGAAATATGGTACTGAGAGTCTAACACAACACCAGGTGTGAAACATGGTATCGAGAGTCTCACACAGCACAAGGTGTGAAGCACGGTTCCAACAGTGTCACACACCACAAGGTGTGAAACACAGTACCGACAGTCTCACACAGCACAAGGTGTGAAATACGGTACCGAGAGTCTCACACAGTACAAGGTGTGAAACACGGTACCGAGAATCTCATACAACACTAGGTGTGAAACACGGTACCGACAGTCTGACACAGCACAAGGTGTGAAACATGGTACCGACAGTCTCACACAGCTCAATGTGTGAAACACAGTACCGACAGTCTCCCACAGCACTAGGTGTGAAACATGGTACCTACAGTCTCACACAGCACAAGGTGTGAATCACGAAACCGACAGTCTCACACAGCACAAGCTGTGAAACATGGTACCGACAGTCTCACACAGCACTAGGTGTGAAACATGGTTCCTACAGTCTCACACAGCACAAGGTGTGAAATATGGTACCGAGAGTCTCACACAGCACAAGGTGTGAAACATGGTACCGACAGTCTCACACAGCACTAGGTGTGAAACATGGTACCTACAGTCTCACACAGCACTAGGTGTGAAACATGGTACCTACAGTCTCACACAGCACAAGGTGTGAAATATGGTACCGAGAGTCTCACACAGCACAAGGTGTGAAACATGGTACCGAGAGTCTCACACAGCACAAGGTGTGAAACACGGTACCGAGAGTCTCACACAGCACTAGGTGTGAAACATTGTACTGACAGTCTCACACAGCACAAGGTGTGAAACACGGTTCCGACAGTCTCACACAGCACAAGGTATGAAACATGGTACCGAGAATCTCACACAGCACGAGTTGTGAAACACGGTATCGAGAGTCTCACAGAGCACTAGGTGTGAAACACGGTACCGAGAGTCTCACACAGCACTAGGTGTGAAACACGGTACCGAGAGTCTCACACAGCACTAGGTGTGAAACACGGTACCGAGAGTCTCACACAACACAAGGTGTGAAACACGAAACCGACACTCTCACACAGAACAAGGTGTGAAACATTTTACCGACAGTCTCACACAGCACTAGTAGTGAAACACGAAACCGACAGTCTCACACAGAACAAGGTGTGAAACATTGTACCGACAGTCTCACACAGCACTAGGAGTGAAACATGGAACCGACAGTCTCACACAGCACACGGTGTGAAACACGGTACCGAGAGTCTCACACAGCACAAGGTGTGAAACACGTTACCGACAGTCACACACAGCACTAGGTGTGAAACGCGGTTCCGACAGTCTCACACACCACTAGGTGTGAAACACGGTACCGACAGTCTCTCACAGCACAAGGTGTGAAACATGGTACCGAGAGTCTCTTACAGCACAAGCTGCGAAACACGGTACCGATGGTCTCATACAGCAAAAGGTGTGAAACACAGTACGATCAACCGTACACAGCACAAAGTGTGAAACACAGTACTGACGGTCTCATACAGCACAAGGTGTGAAACACAGTACTAACAACCGTACACAGCAGAATGTGTGAAACACGGCACTGACGGTCTCACACAGCACCGGGTGTGAAATATGGTACTGAGAGTCTCACACAACACCAGGTGTGAAACACGGTATCGAGAGTCTCACAGAGCACTAGGTGTGAAACACGGTACCGAGAGTCTCACACAGCACTAGGTGTGAAACACGGTACCGAGAGTCTCACACAGCACTAGGTGTGAAACACGGTACCGAGAGTCTCACACAACACAAGGTGTGAAACACGAAACCGACAGTCTCACACAGAACAAGGTGTGAAACATTTTACCGACAGTCTCACACAGCACTAGTAGTGAAACACGAAACCGACAGTCTCACACAGAACAAGGTGTGAAACATTGTACCGACAGTCTCACACAGCACTAGGAGTGAAACATGGAACCGACAGTATCACACAGCACACGGTGTGAAACACGGTACCGACAGTCTCACACAGCTCAATGTGTGAAACACAGTACCGACAGTCTCCCACAGCACTAGGTGTGAAACATGGTACCTACAGTCTCACACAGCACAAGGTGTGAATCACGAAACCGACAGTCTCACACAGCACAAGCTGTGAAACATGGTACCGACAGTCTCACACAGCACAATGTGTGAAACACGTTACCGAGAGTCTCACACAGCACAAGGTGTGAAACACGATATCGAGAGTCTCACACAGCACAAGGTGTGAAATATGGTACCGAGAGTCTCACACAGCACAAGGTGTGAAACATGGTACCGACAGTCTCACACAGCACTAGGTGTGAAACATGGTTCCTACAGTCTCACACAGCACAAGGTGTGAAATATGGTACCGAGAGTCTCACACAGCACAAGGTGTGAAACATGGTACCGACAGTCTCACACAGCACTAGGTGTGAAACATGGTACCTACAGTCTCACACAGCACTAGGTGTGAAACATGGTACCTACAGTCTCACACAGCACAAGGTGTGAAATATGGTACCGAGAGTCTCACACAGCACAAGGTGTGAAACATGGTACCGAGAGTCTCACACAGCACAAGGTGTGAAACACGGTACCGAGAGTCTCACACAGCACTAGGTGTGAAACATTGTACTGACAGTCTCACACAGCACAAGGTGTGAAACACGGTTCCGACAGTCTCACACAGCACAAGGTATGAAACATGGTACCGAGAATCTCACACAGCACGAGTTGTGAAACACGGTATCGAGAGTCTCACAGAGCACTAGGTGTGAAACACGGTACCGAGAGTCTCACACAGCACTAGGTGTGAAACACGGTACCGAGAGTCTCACACAGCACTAGGTGTGAAACACGGTACCGAGAGTCTCACACAACACAAGGTGTGAAACACGAAACCGACAGTCTCACACAGAACAAGGTGTGAAACATTTTACCGACAGTCTCACACAGCACTAGTAGTGAAACACGAAACCGACAGTCTCACACAGAACAAGGTGTGAAACATTGTACCGACAGTCTCACACAGCACTAGGAGTGAAACATGGAACCGACAGTCTCACACAGCACACGGTGTGAAACACGGTACCGAGAGTCTCACACAGCACAAGGTGTGAAACACGTTACCGACAGTCACACACAGCACTAGGTGTGAAACGCGGTTCCGACAGTCTCACACACCACTAGGTGTGAAACACGGTACCGACAGTCTCTCACAGCACAAGGTGTGAAACATGGTACCGAGAGTCTCTTACAGCACAAGCTGCGAAACACGGTACCCATGGTCTCATACAGCAAAAGGTGTGAAACACAGTACGATCAACCGTACACAGCACAAAGTGTGAAACACAGTACTGACGGTCTCATACAGCACAAGGTGTGAAACACAGTACTAACAACCGTACACAGCAGAATGTGTGAAACACGGCACTGACGGTCTCACACAGCACCGGGTGTGAAATATGGTACTGAGAGTCTCACACAACACCAGGTGTGAAACACGGTATCGAGAGTCTCACAGAGCACTAGGTGTGAAACACGGTACCGAGAGTCTCACACAGCACTAGGTGTGAAACACGGTACCGAGAGTCTCACACAGCACTAGGTGTGAAACACGGTACCGAGAGTCTCACACAACACAAGGTGTGAAACACGAAACCGACAGTCTCACACAGAACAAGGTGTGAAACATTTTACCGACAGTCTCACACAGCACTAGTAGTGAAACACGAAACCGACAGTCTCACACAGAACAAGGTGTGAAACATTGTACCGACAGTCTCACACAGCACTAGGAGTGAAACATGGAACCGACAGTATCACACAGCACACGGTGTGAAACACGGTACCGAGAGTCTCACACAGCACAAGGTGTGAAACACGTTACCGACAGTCACACACAGCACAAGGTGTGAAACGCGGTTCCGACAGTCTCACACACCTCTAGGTGTGAAACACGGTACCGACAGTCTCTCACAGCACAAGGTGTGAAACATGGTACCGAGAGTCTCTTACAGCACAAGCTGCGAAACACGGTACCGATGGTCTCATACAGCAAAAGGTGTGAAACACAGTACGATCAACCGTACACAGCACAAAGTGTGAAACACAGTACTGACGGTCTCATACAGCACAAGGTGTGAAACACAGTACTAACAACCGTACACAGCAGAATGTGTGAAACACGGTACCGATGGTCTCATACAGCAAAAGGTTTGAAACACAGTACGATCAACCATACACAGCACAAAGTGTGAAACACAGTACTGATGGTCTCATACAGCACAAGGTGTGAAACACAGTACTAACAACTGTACACAGCAGAATGTGTGAAACACGGCACTGACGGTCTCACACAGCACCAGGTGTGAAATATGGTACTGAGAGTCTCACACAACACCAGGTGTGAAACATGGTATCGAGAGTCTCACACAGCACAAGGTGTGAAGCACGGTTCCAACAGTGTCACACACCACAAGGTGTGAAACACAGTACCGACAGTCTCACACAGCACAAGGTGTGAAATACGGTACCGAGAGTCTCACACAGTACAAGGTGTGAAACACGGTACCGAGAGTCTCATACAACACTAGGTGTGAAACACGGTACCGACAGTCTGACACAGCACAAGGTGTGAAACATGGTACCGACAGTCTCACACAGCTCAATGTGTGAAACACAGTACCGACAGTCTCCAACAGCACTAGGTGTGAAACATGGTACCTACAGTCTCACAGAGCACAAGGTGTGAAACACGGTACCGAGAGTCTCACACAGCACAATGTGTGAAACACGGTACTGAGAGTCTCACACAGCACAAGCTGTGAAACACGGTACTGACAGTCTCACACACCACTAGGTCTGAAACACGGTACCGAGAGTCTAACACAGCACAAGGTGTGAAACACGGTACCGACAGTCACACACAGCACAAGGTGTGAAACACGGTACCGAGAGTCTCAGACAGCACAAGGTGTGAAACACGGTACCGACAGTCACACACAGCGCAAGGTGTGAAACACGGTTCCGACAGTCTCACACACACAAGGTGTGAAACACGGTACCAAGAGTCTCACACAACACAAGCTGCGAAACACGGTTCCCATGGTCTCATACAGCAAAAGGTGTGAAACACAGTACGATCAACCGTACACAGCACAAAGTGTGAAACACAGTACTGACGGTCTCATACAGCACAAGGTGTGAAACACAGTACTAACAACCGTACACAGCAGAATGTGTGAAACACGGCACTGACGGTCTCACACAGCACCAGGTGTGAAATATGGTACTGAGAGTCTCACACAACACCAGGTGTGAAACACGGTATCGAGAGTCTCACAGAGCACTAGGTGTGAAACACGGTACCGAGAGTCTCACACAGCACTAGGTGTGAAACACGGTACCGAGAGTCTCACACAGCACTAGGTGTGAAACACGGTACCGAGAGTCTCACACAACACAAGGTGTGAAACACGAAACCGACAGTCTCACACAGAACAAGGTGTGAAACATTTTACCGACAGTCTCACACAGCACTAGTAGTGAAACACGAAACCGACAGTCTCACACAGAACAAGGTGTGAAACATTGTACCGACAGTCTCACACAGCACTAGGAGTGAAACATGGAACCGACAGTCTCACACAGCACACGGTGTGAAACACGGTACCGAGAGTCTCACACAGCACAAGGTGTGAAACACGTTACCGACAGTCACACACAGCACAAGGTGTGAAACGCGGTTCCGACAGTCTCACACACCTCTAGGTGTGAAACACGGTACCGACAGTCTCTCACAGCACAAGGTGTGAAACATGGTACCGAGAGTCTCTTACAGCACAAGCTGCGAAACACGGTACCGATGGTCTCATACAGCAAAAGGTGTGAAACACAGTACGATCAACCGTACACAGCACAAAGTGTGAAACACAGTACTGACGGTCTCATACAGCACAAGGTGTGAAACACAGTACTAACAACCGTACACAGCAGAATGTGTGAAACACGGTACCGATGGTCTCATACAGCAAAAGGTTTGAAACACAGTACGATCAACCATACACAGCACAAAGTGTGAAACACAGTACTGATGGTCTCATACAGCACAAGGTGTGAAACACAGTACTAACAACTGTACACAGCAGAATGTGTGAAACACGGCACTGACGGTCTCACACAGCACCAGGTGTGAAATATGGTACTGAGAGTCTCACACAACACCAGGTGTGAAACATGGTATCGAGAGTCTCACACAGCACAAGGTGTGAAGCACGGTTCCAACAGTGTCACACACCACAAGGTGTGAAACACAGTACCGACAGTCTCACACAGCACAAGGTGTGAAATACGGTACCGAGAGTCTCACACAGTACAAGGTGTGAAACACGGTACCGAGAGTCTCATACAACACTAGGTGTGAAACACGGTACCGACAGTCTGACACAGCACAAGGTGTGAAACATGGTACCGACAGTCTCACACAGCTCAATGTGTGAAACACAGTACCGACAGTCTCCCACAGCACTAGGTGTGAAACATGGTACCTACAGTCTCACACAGCACAAGGTGTGAAACACGGTACCGAGAGTCTCACACAGCACAATGTGTGAAACACGGTACTGAGAGTCTCACACAGCACAAGCTGTGAAACACGGTACTGACAGTCTCACACACCACTAGGTGTGAAACACGGTACCGAGAGTCTAACACAGCACAAGGTGTGAAACACGGTACCGACAGTCACACACAGCACAAGGTGTGAAACACGGTACCGAGAGTCTCAGACAGCACAAGGTGTGAAACACGGTACCGACAGTCACACACAGCGCAAGGTGTGAAACACGGTTCCGACAGTCTCACACACACAAGGTGTGAAACACGGTACCAAGAGTCTCACACAACACAAGGTGTGAAACACGGTACCGAGAGTCTCACACACACAAGGTGTGAAACACGGTACCAAGAGTCTCACACAACACAAGGTGTGAAACACGAAACCGACAGTCTCACACAGCACTCGGTGTGAAACATTGTACCGACAGTCTCACACAGCACAAGGTGTGAAGCACGGTACCGACAGTCTCACACAGCACCAGGAGTGATACAAGATACCGACAGTCTCACACAGCACCAGGAGTGATACAAGGTACCGACAGTCTCACACAACACAAGGTGTGAAACATGTTTCCAATAGTCTCACGCAGCACTAGGTGTGAGACACGGTACTGAGAGTCACACACAGAACAAGGTGCGAAACACGGTACCGACAGTCTCTCACAGCACAAGGTGTGAAACATGGTACCGAGAGTCTCTTACAGCACAAGCTGCGAAACACGGTACCGATGGTCTCATACAGCAAAAGGTGTGAAACACAGTACGATCAACCGTACACAGCACAAAGTGTGAAACACAGTACTGACGGTCTCATACAGCACAAGGTGTGAAACACAGTACTAACAACCATACACAGCAGAATGTGTGAAACACGGCACTGACGGTCTCACACAGCACCAGGTGTGAAATATGGTACTGAGAGTCTCACACAACACCAGGTGTGAAACATGGTATCGAGAGTCTCACACAGCACAAGGTGTGCAGCACGGTTCCAACAGTATCACACACCACAAGGTGTGAAACACAGTACCGACAGTCTCACACAGCACAAGGTGTGAAACACGGTACCGAGAGTCTCACACAGTACAAGGTGTGAAACACGGTACCGAGAGTCTCATACAACACTAGGTGTGAAACACGGTACCGAGAGTCTCACACAGTACAAGGTGTGAAACACGGTACCGACAGTCTGACACAGCACTGGGTGTGAAACACGGTATCGAGAGTCTCACACAGCACAAGGTGTGAAGCACGGTTCCAACAGTATCACACACCACAAGGTGTGAAACACAGTACCAACAGTCTCACACTGCACAAGGTGTGAAACACGGTACCGAGAGTCTCACACAGTACAAGGTGTGAAACACGGTACCGAGAGTCTCATACAACACTAGGTGTGAAACACGGTACCGACAGTCTCCCACAGCACTAGGTGTGAAACATGGTACCTACAGTCTCACACAGCACAAGGTGTGAAACACGGTACCGAGAGTCTCACACAGCACAATGTGTGAAACACGGTACTGAGAGTCTCACACAGCACAAGGTGTGAATCACGAAACCGACAGTCTCACACAGCACAAGCTGTGAAACATGGTACCGACAGTCTCACACAGCACAATGTGTGAAACACGTTACCGAGAGTCTCACACAGCACAAGGTGTGAAATATGGTACCGAGAGTCTCACACAGCACAAGGTGTGAAACATGGTACCGACAGTCTCACACAGCACTAGGTGTGAAACATGGTTCCTACAGTCTCACACAGCACAAGGTGTGAAATATGGTACCGAGAGTCTCACACAGCACAAGGTGTGAAACATGGTACCGACAGTCTCACACAGCACTAGGTGTGAAACATGGTACCTACAGTCTCACACAGCACTAGGTGTGAAACATGGTACCTACAGTCTCACACAGCACAAGGTGTGAAATATGGTACCGAGAGTCTCACACAGCACAAGGTGTGAAACATGGTACCGAGAGTCTCACACAGCACAAGGTGTGAAACACGGTACCGAGAGTCTCACACAGCACTAGGTGTGAAACATTGTACTGACAGTCTCACACAGCACAAGGTGTGAAACACGGTTCCGACAGTCTCACACAGCACAAGGTATGAAACATGGTACCGAGAATCTCACACAGCACGAGTTGTGAAACACGGTATCGAGAGTCTCACAGAGCACTAGGTGTGAAACACGGTACCGAGAGTCTCACACAGCACTAGGTGTGAAACACGGTACCGAGAGTCTCACACAGCACTAGGTGTGAAACACGGTACCGAGAGTCTCACACAACACAAGGTGTGAAACACGAAACCGACAGTCTCACACAGAACAAGGTGTGAAACATTTTACCGACAGTCTCACACAGCACTAGTAGTGAAACACGAAACCGACAGTCTCACACAGAACAAGGTGTGAAACATTGTACCGACAGTCTCACACAGCACTAGGAGTGAAACATGGAACCGACAGTCTCACACAGCACACGGTGTGAAACACGGTACCGAGAGTCTCACACAGCACAAGGTGTGAAACACGTTACCGACAGTCACACACAGCACTAGGTGTGAAACGCGTTCCGACAGTCTCACACACCACTAGGTGTGAAACACGGTACCGACAGTCTCTCACAGCACAAGGTGTGAAACATGGTACCGAGAGTCTCTTACAGCACAAGCTGCGAAACACGGTACCCATGGTCTCATACAGCAAAAGGTGTGAAACACAGTACGATCAACCGTACACAGCACAAAGTGTGAAACACAGTACTGACGGTCTCATACAGCACAAGGTGTGAAACACAGTACTAACAACCGTACACAGCAGAATGTGTGAAACACGGCACTGACGGTCTCACACAGCACCAGGTGTGAAATATGGTACTGAGAGTCTCACACAACACCAGGTGTGAAACACGGTATCGAGAGTCTCACAGAGCACTAGGTGTGAAACACGGTACCGAGAGTCTCACACAGCACTAGGTGTGAAACACGGTACCGAGAGTCTCACACAGCACTAGGTGTGAAACACGGTACCGAGAGTCTCACACAACACAAGGTGTGAAACACGAAACCGACAGTCTCACACAGAACAAGGTGTGAAACATTTTACCGACAGTCTCACACAGCACTAGTAGTGAAACACGAAACCGACAGTCTCACACAGAACAAGGTGTGAAACATTGTACCGACAGTCTCACACAGCACTAGGAGTGAAACATGGAACCGACAGTCTCACACAGCACACGGTGTGAAACACGGTACCGAGAGTCTCACACAGCACAAGGTGTGAAACACGTTACCGACAGTCACACACAGCACAAGGTGTGAAACGCGGTTCCGACAGTCTCACACACCTCTAGGTGTGAAACACGGTACCGACAGTCTCTCACAGCACAAGGTGTGAAACATGGTACCGAGAGTCTCTTACAGCACAAGCTGCGAAACACGGTACCGATGGTCTCATACAGCAAAAGGTGTGAAACACAGTACGATCAACCGTACACAGCACAAAGTGTGAAACACAGTACTGACGGTCTCATACAGCACAAGGTGTGAAACACAGTACTAACAACCGTACACAGCAGAATGTGTGAAACACGGCACTGACGGTCTCACACAGCACAAGGTGTGAAACACGGTACCGAGAGTCTCACACAGTACAAGGTGTGAAACACGGTACCGAGAGTCTCATACAACACTAGGTGTGAAACACGGTACCGAGAGTCTCACACAGTACAAGGTGTGAAACACGGTACCGAGAGTCACATACAACACAAGGTGTGAAACATGGTACCGAGAGTCTCACACAGCACAAGGTGTGAAACATGGTACCGACAGTCTCACACAGCTCAATGTGTGAAACACAGTACCGACAGTCTCCCACAGCACTAGGTGTGAAACATGGTACCTACAGTCTCACACAGCACAAGGTGTGAAACACGGTACCGAGAGTCTCACACAGCACAATGTGTGAAACACGGTACTGAGAGTCTCACACAGCACAAGCTGTGAAACACGGTACCGAGAGTCTCACACAGTACAATGTGTGAAACACGGTACCGACAGTCTGACACAGCACTGGGTGTGAAACACGGTATCGAGAGTCTCACACAGCACAAGGTGTGAAGCACGGTTCCAACAGTATCACACACCACAAGGTGTGAAACACAGTACCGACAGTCTCACACAGCACAAGGTGTGAAACACGGTACCGAGAGTCTCACACAGTACAAGGTGTGAAACACGGTACCGAGAGTCTCATACAACACTAGGTGTGAAACACGGTACCGAGAGTCTCACACAGCACTAGGTGTGAAACACGGTACCGAGAGTCTCACACAACACAAGGTGTGAAACACGAAACCGACAGTCTCACACAGAACAAGGTGTGAAACATTTTACCGACAGTCTCACACAGCACTAGTAGTGAAACACGAAACCGACAGTCTCACACAGAACAAGGTGTGAAACATTGTACCGACAGTCTCACACAGCACTAGGAGTGAAACATGGAACCGACAGTCTCACACAGCACACGGTGTGAAACACGGTACCGAGAGTCTCACACAGCACAAGGTGTGAAACACGTTACCGACAGTCACACACAGCACAAGGTGTGAAACGCGGTTCCGACAGTCTCACACACCTCTAGGTGTGAAACACGGTACCGACAGTCTCTCACAGCACAAGGTGTGAAACATGGTACCGAGAGTCTCTTACAGCACAAGCTGCGAAACACGGTACCGATGGTCTCATACAGCAAAAGGTGTGAAACACAGTACGATCAACCGTACACAGCACAAAGTGTGAAACACAGTACTGACGGTCTCATACAGCACAAGGTGTGAAACACAGTACTAACAACCGTACACAGCAGAATGTGTGAAACACGGCACTGACGGTCTCACACAGCACAAGGTGTGAAACACGGTACCGAGAGTCTCACACAGTACAAGGTGTGAAACACGGTACCGAGAGTCTCATACAACACTAGGTGTGAAACACGGTACCGAGAGTCTCACACAGTACAAGGTGTGAAACACGGTACCGAGAGTCACATACAACACAAGGTGTGAAACATGGTACCGAGAGTCTCACACAGCACAAGGTGTGAAACATGGTACCGACAGTCTCACACAGCTCAATGTGTGAAACACAGTACCGACAGTCTCCCACAGTACTAGGTGTGAAACATGGTACCTACAGTCTCACACAGCACAAGGTGTGAAACACGGTACCGAGAGTCTCACACAGCACAATGTGTGAAACACGGTACTGAGAGTCTCACACAGCACAAGCTGTGAAACACGGTACCGAGAGTCTCACACAGTACAATGTGTGAAACACGGTACCGACAGTCTGACACAGCACTGGGTGTGAAACACGGTATCGAGAGTCTCACACAGCACAAGGTGTGAAACACGGTTCCAACAGTATCACACACCACAAGGTGTGAAACACAGTACCGACAGTCTCACACAGCACAAGGTGTGAAACACGGTACCGAGAGTCTCACACAGTACAAGGTGTGAAACACGGTACCGAGAGTCTCATACAACACTAGGTGTGAAACACGGTACCGAGAGTCTCACACAGCACTAGGTGTGAAACACGGTACCGAGAGTCTCACACAACACAAGGTGTGAAACACGAAACCGACAGTCTCACACAGAACAAGGTGTGAAACATTTTACCGACAGTCTCACACAGCACTAGTAGTGAAACACGAAACCGACAGTCTCACACAGAACAAGGTGTGAAACATTGTACCGACAGTCTCACACAGCACTAGGAGTGAAACATGGAACCGACAGTCTCACACAGCACACGGTGTGAAACACGGTACCGAGAGTCTCACACAGCACAAGGTGTGAAACACGTTACCGACAGTCACACACAGCACAAGGTGTGAAACGCGGTTCCGACAGTCTCACACACCTCTAGGTGTGAAACACGGTACCGACAGTCTCTCACAGCACAAGGTGTGAAACATGGTACCGAGAGTCTCTTACAGCACAAGCTGCGAAACACGGTACCGATGGTCTCATACAGCAAAAGGTGTGAAACACAGTACGATCAACCGTACACAGCACAAAGTGTGAAACACAGTACTGACGGTCTCATACAGCACAAGGTGTGAAACACAGTACTAACAACCGTACACAGCAGAATGTGTGAAACACGGCACTGACGGTCTCACACAGCACCAGGTGTGTAATATGGTACTGAGAGTCTCACACAACACCAGGTGTGAAACATGGTATCGAGAGTCTCACACAGCACAAGGTGTGAAGCACGGTTCCAACAGTATCACACACCACAAGGTGTGAAACACAGTACCGACAGTCTCACACAGCACAAGGTGTGAAACACGGTACCGAGAGTCTCACACAGTACAAGGTGTGAAACACGGTACCGAGAGTCTCATACAACACTAGGTGTGAAACACGGTACCGAGAGTCTCACACAACACAAGGTGTGAAACATGAAACCGACAGTCTCACACAGAACAAGGTGTGAAACATTTTACCGACAGTCTCACACAGCACAAGGTGTGAAACATGGTACCGACAGTCTCACACAGCTCAATGTGTGAAACACAGTACCGACAGTCTCCCACAGCACTAGGTGTGAAACATGGTACCTACAGTCTCACACAGCACAAGGTGTGAAACACGGTACCGAGAGTCTCACACAGCACAATGTGTGAAACACGGTACTGAGAGTCTCACACAGCACAAGCTGTGAAACACGGTACCGAGAGTCTCACACAGTACAATGTGTGAAACACGGTACCGACAGTCTGACACAGCACTGGGTGTGAAACACGGTATCGAGAGTCTCACACAGCACAAGGTGTGAAGCACGGTTCCAACAGTATCACACACCACAAGGTGTGAAACACAGTACCGACAGTCTCACACAGCACAAGGTGTGAAACACGGTACCGAGAGTCTCACACAGTACAAGGTATGAAACACGGTACCGAGAGTCTCATACAACACTAGGTGTGAAACACGGTACCGAGAGTCTCACACAGCACTAGGTGTGAAACACGGTACCGAGAGTCTCACACAACACAAGGTGTGAAACATGAAACCGACAGTCTCACACAGAACAAGGTGTGAAACATTTTACCGACAGTCTCACACAGCACTAGTAGTGAAACACGAAACCGACAGTCTCACACAGAACAAGGTGTGAAACATTGTACCGACAGTCTCACACAGCACTAGGAGTGAAACATGGAACCGACAGTCTCACACAGCACACGGTGTGAAACACGGTACCGAGAGTCTCACACAGCACAAGGTGTGAAACACGTTACCGACAGTCACACACAGCACAAGGTGTGAAACGCGGTTCCGACAGTCTCACACACCTCTAGGTGTGAAACACGGTACCGACAGTCTCTCACAGCACAAGGTGTGAAACATGGTACCGAGAGTCTCTTACAGCACAAGCTGCGAAACACGGTACCGATGGTCTCATACAGCAAAAGGTGTGAAACACAGTACGATCAACCGTACACAGCACAAAGTGTGAAACACAGTACTGACGGTCTCATACAGCACAAGGTGTGAAACACAGTACTAACAACCGTACACAGCAGAATGTGTGAAACACGGCACTGACGGTCTCACACAGCACCAGGTGTGAAATATGGTACTGAGAGTCTCACACAACACCAGGTGTGAAACATGGTATCGAGAGTCTCACACAGCACAAGGTGTGAAGCACGGTTCCAACAGTATCACACTCCACAAGGTGTGAAACACAGTACCGACAGTCTCACACAGCACAAGGTGTGAAACACGGTACCGAGAGTCTCACACAGTACAAGGTGTGAAACACGGTACCGAGAGTCTCATACAACACTAGGTGTGAAACACGGTACCGAGAGTCTCACACAGTACAAGGTGTGAAACACGGTACCGAGAGTCACATACAACACAAGGTGTGAAACATGGTACCGAGAGTCTCACACAGCACAAGGTGTGAAACATGGTACCGACAGTCTCACACAGCTCAATGTGTGAAACACAGTACCGACAGTCTCCCACAGCACTAGGTGTGAAACATGGTACCTACAGTCTCACACAGCACAAGGTGTGAAACACGGTACCGAGAGTCTCACACAGCACAATGTGTGAAACACGGTACTGAGAGTCTCACACAGCACAAGCTGTGAAACACGGTACCGAGAGTCTCACACAGTACAATGTGTGAAACACGGTACCGACAGTCTGACACAGCACTGGGTGTGAAACACGGTATCGAGAGTCTCACACAGCACAAGGTGTGAAGCACGGTTCCAACAGTATCACACACCACAAGGTGTGAAACACAGTACCGACAGTCTCACACAGCACAAGGTGTGAAACACGGTACCGAGAGTCTCACACAGTACAAGGTGTGAAACACGGTACCGAGAGTCTCATACAACACTAGGTGTGAAACACGGTACCGACAGTCTCCCACAGCACTAGGTGTGAAACATGGTACCTACAGTCTCACACAGCACAAGGTGTGAAACACGGTACCGAGAGTCTCACACAGCACAATGTGTGAAACACGGTACTGAGAGTCTCACACAGCACAAGGTGTGAATCACGAAACCGACAGTCTCACACAGCACAAGCTGTGAAACATGGTACCGACAGTCTCACACAGCACAATGTGTGAAACACGTTACCGAGAGTCTCACACAGCACAAGGTGTGAAATATGGTACCGAGAGTCTCACACAGCACAAGGTGTGAAACATGGTACCGACAGTCTCACACAGCACTAGGTGTGAAACATGGTACCTACAGTCTCACACAGCACAAGGTGTGAAATATGGTACCGAGAGTTTCACACAGCACTGGGTGTGAAACATGGTACCTACAGTCTCACACAGCACAAGGTGTGAAATATGGTACCGAGAGTCTCACACAGCACGAGGTGTGAAACATGGTACCGAGAGTCTCACACAGCACAAGGTGTGAAACACGGTACCGAGAGTCTCACACTGCACTAGGTGTGAAACATTGTACTGACAGTCTCACACAGCACAAGGTGTGAAACACGGTTCCGACAGTCTCACACAGCACAAGGTATGAAACATGGTACCGAGAATCTCACACAGCACGAGTTGTGAAACACGGTATCGAGAGTCTCACAGAGCACTAGGTGTGAAACACGGTACCGAGAGTCTCACACAGCACTAGGTGTGAAACACGGTACCGAGAGTCTCACACAGCACTAGGTGTGAAACACGGTACCGAGAGTCTCACACAACACAAGGTGTGAAACACGAAACCGACAGTCTCACACAGAACAAGGTGTGAAACATTTTACCAACAGTCTCACACAGCACTAGTAGTGAAACACGAAACCGACAGTCTCACACAGAACAAGGTGTGAAACATTGTACCGACAGTCTCACACAGCACTAGGAGTGAAACATGGAACCGACAGTCTCACACAGCACACGGTGTGAAACACGGTACCGAGAGTCTCACACAGCACAAGGTGTGAAACACGTTACCGACAGTCACACACAGCACAAGGTGTGAAACGCGGTTCCGACAGTCTCACACACCACTAGGTGTGAAACATGGTACAGAGAGTCTTACACAGTTTTTTACGCAGAGGGTGTTGAGTGCGTGGAATGGGCTGCAGGTGACAGTGGTGGAGGTGGAAATGATATGGTCTTTTAAGAGACTCCTGGATGGCTACATGGAGCTTAGAAAAATAGAGGGCTATGGGTAAGCCTAGGTAGTTCTAAGGTAGGGACATGTTCAGCACAGCTTTGTGGGCGGAAGAGCCTGTATTGTGCTGTAAGTTTTCTATGTTTCTAATCTGGGGTGGCCTCATTGAAATCTATCAAATAGGAAGGTCCTCCATCTATTCTCAGAGGATTTTACAATCCTCTTACAATTCTTTGTCACTGGCAGATGAGGAGACAATTTTTTTCATATATTATATTTAAGGCAGAGGTTGATAGATTCTTGATTGGTCAGACCATGAAAGGATACGGGGAAAAGGCTAGGAGATTGGAGCTGAGGGGAAAATTGGATCAGCCATGATGAAATGGCAGAGCAGATTCGATGGTCCAAATGGCCTAATTCTGCTCCTATATCTTATTGTCTTGTGGCCTTAAATATGAGGTGTTGCACCTTGGTATGGCAAATGCAAGGAGACAGAACACTGTTGATGACAAAAAGCTTAACAGTGTTGCTGAGCAGAGAGATTTTTGGGTTGAAGTTCATTGCTCCTTGAAAGTGGCTACACATGTTGATTAGGTGGTTAAGAAGGCTTATGGAATACTGCTTTTTTTAGTCGAGGCAATGAGTTCAAAAGTCAAGAGGTTATGTTGCATCTTTATAAAACTCTGGTTAGACCACACCTGGAGTATTGCATACAGTTCTGGTCACCCTGCTATAGGGAGGATGTTGAGGCTTTGGAGAGGGTGCAGAAGAGGTTCACCAGGATGCTGCCTGCTTTAGAGGGCACGTGCTATCACGAGAGGCTGGACAAACTTGGGTTGTCTTGTCTGGAGGGGCAGAGGCTGAGGGGAGATCTGATGGGGGTTTATAAGATTATGAAAGGCATAGATAGATTAGACAGGGAGTATCTTTTTCCCAGGGTGAAAATATCTAATACCAGAGGGCATGCATTGAAGATGAGAGGGGGTACATTCAAAGGGAATGTGAAGGGTAATTTTTTTTACTCAGAGAGCAGTAGACGGTTGGAATGTGCTACCTGGTATGGTGGTGGAGGCTTTTAAGAGACGTTTAGCTAGGCACATAAATATGAGGAAGATGGAGGGATATGGACATTGTGTAGGTAGGAGCGATTAGTTTGTTTTTTAAAAATTACCTTTTAGCTGGCTCAGCACAACATTGTGGGCCGAAGGGCCTGCAGTTAGATGCTTTATGTTCTATACCTCATCACCATTGTTATATTTTGTAACTTCAAAGCATTAAACTAATTCAAAAGAAGACACGGGTGTCCGGAAATGCAGGTCTAACTTTGCGTTAACTTTTAAGCGGGCGCGTGTATCACGTGATAGTGTGTGGACATATGCAGTTCACATAGTTATATATATAACCTGTAATGAATCCTTTAAACTAATAAGAATGCTAAATCAACCAGTATACAGTGGCTATAAGAAGTATTCACCACTATCCCCCACCCACTGGAAGTTTTCATGTTTTATTGTTTTACAACACTGAATCACAGTGGATTTAATTTGGCTTTTTTGACACTGATCAACACCAAAAAGACTCTTTCGTGTCAAAGTGAAAACAGATCTCTACAAAGTGATCTAAATTAATACAAATATAAAACACAAAATAATTGATTGCTTAAGTATTCACCCCCTGTAATATGACACACCAAATCATCACTGGTGCAGCCAATTAGCTTTTTGAAGACACATAATTAGTTAAATGATCATCATGTTCAGTCAGGGTGTTTCAATTATTGTAGTAAAAATACACCTGTGTCTGGAAGGTCCAACTGCTGGGGAGTCAGTATCCTGGCAAAAACTATACCATGAAGACACAAGAACACTCCAGGCAATTCCATGAAAAGATTACTGGAAAGCACAAGTCAGAAGATGGATACAATAACATTTCCAAGTCACTCAGTATCCCTCGGAGTACAGTTAAGTCAATCATCAAGAAATGGAAAGAATATGGCACAGCTGTAAATCTGCTGAGAGCAGGCAGTCCTCAAAATCTGAGTGACCGTGCAAGAAGGGGACTAGTGAGGGAGGCCACCAAGAGACCCACGACAACTCTGGAGGAGTTACAAGCTTCAGTGGCTGAGATGGGAAAGACTGTATATACAACAACTGTTGCCCGGGTGCTTCACCGGTCACAGCTTTATGGGACAGTGGCAAAGGGAAAGCCACTGTTGAAAAAACCTCACATAAAATCTTAGCTTGAGTTTGCCAGAAGTAATGTTGGAGGCTCTGAAATTAACTAGAAGAAGTTTCTATGGTCTAATGAAACTAAAATTGAGCTTTTATGCCATCAGACTAAACCATACATCATCAAAAACACACCATCCCTACCATGAAGCATGGTGGTGGCTGCATCACGCTGTGGGGGTGCTTCACTACAGCAGGCCCTGGAAGGCTTGTGAAGGTAGAGGGTAAAATGAATGCAGCAAAATACAGGGAAATCCTGGAGGAAAACCTGATGCCGTCTGCAAGAGAACTGACTTGGGAGAAGATTTGTTTTCCAGCAAGACAATGACCCCAAGCATAAAGCCAAAGCTACACAGGAATGGCTTAAAAATAATAAGCTAATGTCCTGGAATGGCCAAGTCAGAGTCCAGACCTCAATCCAATTGAGAATTTGTGGCTGGACTTGAAAAGGGCTGTTCACACATGATCCCCATGCAATCTGACAGAGCTTGAGCAGTTTTATAAAGATGAATGGGGAAAAATTGCTGTGACCAGATGTGCAAAGCTGACAGAGACCTATCCACACAGACTCAAGGCTGTAATTGCTGCCCATGGTGCATCTACTAAATACTGACTTGAAGGGGGTGTATCAATTATATAGTGTTTTATATTTGTAATTAATTTCAATCACTTTGTAGAGTCTGGTTTTATCTTGACATGAAAGAGTCTTTTTCTGTTGATCAGTGTTTAAAAAAGCAAAGTTAAATCCATTGTGATTAAATGTTGTAAAACAATAAAACATGAAAACATCCGGGGTGGGGTGGTGAATATTTTATATAGGTACTCTGTATACAAGATAGCTCAAATATTATTTAAGTATTAAATTCACAGCACAGCCATCTGATATCAACAATGATTCCACAGCCAAAGTCACTTAGATCACATTTGTTCCCCACTCTAAAGTTTAGTCTGAACAACAGCTGAACTTCTTGACCATGTCTGCATGCTTTTATGCATTGAATTGCAGCCACATGATTGGCTGACTAGATATTTGTGTTAATGAATAGGTGTACAGGCTTACCTCATGAAGTGGACACCAAGCGTAAATCAGATCATTATTATGAGTGCAAGTCTATCGTTAACATCTTTTCTACATCAGGTTGAAGAAAGAGCCAAAAGAGTGTTTAATCCATTGGAATTTGGATGACACAAGATGAGTCAAGGCATTAAGGAATGAACATGAGCCCATTTTTATTAATTTACTTAGTCCACTGTAATGCATTTAAGCTGTCAACTCCTAGTGGGGTTGTGTAAGTAAACCCCTCCCTGGAATAAAGATAGCCATCAGCTGGAACTGAACTCTGTAAAATCTCTTTGGGCCTCGTTAACGCCAAGAAAGCAGTGATCCCCTCCCAAGCTGAATGAGACACCGAGATTACTTCCTCATCAAGTGGTGAGGGGATATTGAGTTCTGGGGGTATTATGCCCCTAGTACATGGCCCATTTCACTAGTGCATGCGTCACAGAATGATGGATGTAAAAAAAAATTGTGTTTCTTTTTTTAAGAAAAAGATTGGCTTTCTTTGCCACATGTACATCAGAACGTAAGGTAAAATGTGCCGTTTGTGTCTACACTTCCAGCACCAACAAAGCATGTCCATAACTTACTAGCCCTTCCTAACCTGTAAGCCTCTGAAATGTGGAAGGAACCAGGAGGAAACCCACGTGGTCATGGGGAGAATGTACAAACTATTCACAGGCAGCGGTGTGAGATAGCCCCAGAGTGATAATCTCTCCATCACTAACTGTGCTAATTTCTTTACTTGTACAGAAATTCTTCAAGAGTGAGTTTTATTCTGCATCTTCCAGTTCTATAGAGTGATTTGAGAATTCTGTTTGGAATGAATTTCCATTAACTGGTAAATTGTGTTTAAGATGATAATAGGAATAGATCGAGTGGATAGTCAGAGGCTTTTTCCCAGGGTGGAAATGACTAACACAAGGGAGCACGACTTTCAGGTGACTGGAGGAAAGGACAGGGAGAACGTGGGGGACATTGTAGAAATATATCACTATCAAAGTATGTGTGAAGCACTCCTTCCCTCTGCTAGCCTGCAGATCACCCTTGGGCAAGGTAGAGCTCCTAATGACCCCCGGATCACTGTCAGGTGGTGGATGGTCGTATGAGCAGCCGGTGCAGATCACAAATCCTGGTTATGTGGCACTGACGCCAGGCAGACAATTTCTGAAGGGTATTGACAATGATTGGGATCACCGGTCTTGTAAAGACACTGTCCGGAACATGGCAACGGCAAAACACTCCTGTAGAAAAATTTGCCAAGAGCAATCATGGTCATGGATAGACCATGATCACCCACATCATACGACACGGCACGTAATAGTGGGGAATGTCAGAGGTAGAGTTTTTAACACAGAGAGCGGTGGGTGTGTGGAATGCCCCACTGGGGTGATGCAGAGGCAGATACATTAGGGTCATTTAAGAACTTCTTAGAAAGACACATGGATGATAGAAAAATGGAGGTGTATGTGGGAAGGAAGGGTTAGATTGATTTGGATCAGGTTAAAGGCCAGCACTGTTCTATGTTCTATGTAATGTTGGGGGGACAGTGGCATTGAGAGGCAGAGGAACTGCTGCTCGGACCCAGATCTCCAATGGTGATATTCCAGGAGACACCAGAGACAGCAGATGCCGGGATCCGAAGCAACAAATAATCTACTGGAGGAACTCAGTGGGTCGAGGTGCATCTGTTGTGGTGGGAGGTGGGAGGAATTGCCGATGGTTCAGGCCAAGGGTGGAGAGTTGGTATAAAGAGGAGAGGGGGAGTAGTGAGATTGCAGCCATTGGTGGACCAAGGAGTGTTGAAGGATGTGGGGCAGCTGGAGGGCGAGATAGATGGAGGCAGACAAAGAAAACAATGCAAATGGCTCAAGGTGGAGGGAATAGGGAAGGGTGACACCTCAGAGGGAGACAAAGAGGAACACAAAGAGCTGGAACGTGATAAGAAAGGGAAGCCATTGTGGGACAAGCAGGGCAGATGGTGAAGAAGGCTTTTGGAACGCTGGCCTTTATAAATCAAAGCATTGAGTACAGAAGTTGGGATGTAATGCTAAAATTGTACAAGGCATTGGTAAGGCCAAATTTGGAATATTGTGTACAGTTCTGGTCACCGAATTATAGGAAAGATATCAATAAATTAGAGAGAGTGCAGAGACGATTTACTAGGATGTTACCTGGGTTTCAGCACTTAAGTTACAGAGAAAGGTTGAACAAGTTAGGTCTCTATTCATTGGAGCGTAGAAGGTTGAGGGGGGATTTGATCGAGGTATTTAAAATTTTGAGAGGGATAGACACAGTTGACGTGAATAGGCTGTTTCCATTGAGAGTAGGGGAGATTCAAATGAGAGGACATGATTTGAGAGTTAGGGGGCAGAAGTTTAAGGGAAACACGAGGGGGTATTTCTTTACTCAGAGAGTGATAGCTGTGTGGAATGAGCCTCCTATAGAAGTAGTAGAGGCCAGTTCAGTTGTGTCATTTAAGGTAAAATTGGATAGGTATATGGACAGGAAAGGAGTGGAGGGTTATGGGCTGAGTGCAGGTAGGTGGGACTAGGTGAGATTAAGAGTTCGGCACGGACTAGGAGGGCCGAGATAGCCTGTTTCCGTGCTGTGATTGTTATATGGTTATATGGGAAAGTGGGGTATCTGGCAGTTGGGTAATCTTTGGTGGAACCTTTGGTATTTGGTGTTATTTTCACTGTAGATGTTGATCGATGGTGCAAGGCCCACTATTGCATGTGATACCAAAAACAGTGAGTGACAGTTCTGGGGGTTGAAACGCCTGGTTAATGAGAGAGGTCAGAGGAGAATGGCCAGACTGGTTCTCTGGGTGAAAACGACTGGTTAATGAGGGAGGTCAGAGGAGAATGGCCAGACTGGTTCTGAGGGTGAAAACGCCTCATTAATGAGGGAGGTCAGAGGAGAATGGCCAGACTGGTTCTGTGGGTGAAAATGCCTCGTTAATGAGCGAGGTCTGAGGAGAATGGCCAGACTAGTTCTGTGGGTGAAAATGCCTCGTTAATGAGCGAGGTCAGAGGAGAAAGGCCAGACTAGTTCAGTGGGTGAAAACGCCTGGTTAATGAGGAAGGTCAGAGGAGAATGGCCAGACTGGTTCTGTGGGTTAAAACCTCTCGTTAATGAGCGAGGTCAGAGGAGAATGGCCAGAATAGTTCTGTGGGTGAAAACGCCTCGTTAATGAGAGAGGTCAGAGGAGAATGGCCAGACTGGTTCTGTGGGTGAAAACGCCTGGTTAATGAGGGAGGTCAGAGCAGAATGGCCAGAATGGTTCTGTGGGTTAAAACGCCGGGTTAATGAGGGAGGTCAGAGGAGAATGGCCAGACTGGTTCTGTGGGTGAAAACGCCTGGTTAATGAGGGAGGTCAGAGGAGAATGGCCAGACTGGTTCTGTGGGTGAAAACTCCTCGTTAATGAGGGAGGTCAGAGGAGAAGGGCCAGACTGGTTCTGTGGGTGAAAACCCCTGGTTAATGAGGGAGGTCAGAGGAGAATGGCCAGACTGGTTCTGTGGGTGAAAACGCCTGGTTAATGAGGGAGGTCAGAAGAGAATGGCCAGACTGGTTCTGTGGGTGAACACGCCTGGTTAATGAGGGAGGTCAGAGGAGAATGGCCAGACTGGTTCTGCGGGTGAAAACGCCTTGTTAATGAGGGAGGTCAGAGGAGTATGGCCAGACTGGTTCTGTGGGTGAAAACGCGTGGATAATGAGAGAGGTCAGAGGAGAATGGCCAGACTGGTTCTGTGGGTGAAAACGCCTGGTTAATGAGAGAGGTCAGAGGAGAATGGCCAGACTGGTTCTGTGGGTGAAAACGCCTCGTTAATGAGGGAGGTCAGAGGAGAATGGCCAGACTGTTTCTGTGGGTGGAAACGCCTGGTTAATGAGGGAGGTCAGAGGAGAATGGCCAGACTGTTTCTGTGGGTGGAAACCCCTGGTTAATGAGGGAGGTCAGAGGAGAATGGCCAGACTGCTTCTCTGGGTGAAAACACCTGGTTAATGAGGGAGGTCAGAGGAGAAAGGCCAGACTGGTTCTGTGGGTGAAAACGCCTGGTTAATGAGGGAGGTCAGAGGAGAATGGCCAGACTGGTTCTGTGGGTGAAAACGCCTGGTTAATGAGGGAGGTCAGAGGAGAATGGCCAGACTGGTTCTGTGGGTGAAAATGCCCGGTTAATGAGGGAGGTCTGAGGAGAATGGCCAGACTGGTTCTGTGGGTGAAAACGCCTGGTTAATGAGGGAGGTCAGAGGAGAATGGCCAGACTGGTTCTGTGAGTGAAAACTCCTCGTTAATGAGGGAGGTCAGAGGAGAATGGCCAGACTGGTTCTGTGGGTGAAAACCCCTGGTTAATGAGGGAGGTCAGAGGAGAATGGCCAGACTGGTTCTCTGGGTGAAAACGCCTGGTTAATGAGGGAGGTCAGAAGAGAATGGCCAGACTGGTTCTGTGGGTGAACACGCCTGGTTAATGAGGGAGGTCAGAGGAGAATGGCCAGACTGGTTCTGCGGGTGAAAACGCCTTGTTAATGAGGGAGGTCAGAGGAGTATGGCCAGACTGGATCTGTGGGTGAAAACGCGTGGATAATGAGAGAGGTCAGAGGAGAATGGCCAGACTGGATCTGTGGGTGAAAACGCCTGGTTAATGAGAGAGGTCAGAGGAGTATGGCCAGACTGGTTCTGTGGGTGAAAACGCCTCGTTAATGAGGGAGGTCAGAGGAGAATGGCCAGACTGTTTCTGTGGGTGGAAACGACTGGTTAATGAGGGAGGTCAGAGGAGAATGGCCAGACTGTTTCTGTGGGTGGAAACCCCTGGTTAATGAGGGAGGTCAGAGGAGAATGGCCAGACTGGTTCTCCGGGTGAAAATGCCTGGTTAATGAGGGAGGTCAGAGGAGAATGGCCAGACTGGTTCTGTGGGTGAAAACGCGTGGATAATGAGAGAGGTCAGAGGAGAATGGCCAGACTGGTTCTGTGGGTGAAAACGCCTGGTTAATGAGAGAGGTCAGAGGAGAATGGCCAGACTGGTTCTGTGGGTGAAAACGCCTCGTTAATGAGGGAGGTCACAGGAGAATGGCCAGACTGGTTATGTGGGTGAAAACGCCTGGTAAATGAGAGAGGTCAGAGGAGAATGGCCAAACTGGTTCTGTGGGAGGAAACGCCTGGTTAATCAGGGAGGTCAGAGGAGAATGGCCAGACTGCTTCTGTGGGTGGAAACGCCTGGTTAATGAGGGAGGTCAGAGGAGAATGGCCAGACTGGTTCTGTGGGTGAAAACGCCTGGTTAATGAGGGAGGTCAGAGGAGAATGGCCAGACTGTTTCTGTGGGTGGAAACGCCTGGTTAATGAGGGAGGTCAGAGGAGAATGGCCAGACTGTTTCTGTGGGTGGAAACCCCTGGTTAATGAGGGAGGTCAGAGGAGAATGGCCAGACTGCTTCTCTGGGTGAAAACACCTGGTTAATGAGGGAGGTCAGAGGAGAAAGGCCAGACTGGTTCTGTGGGTGAAAACGCCTGGTTAATGAGGGAGGTCAGAGGAGAATGGCCAGACTGGTTCTGTGGGTGAAAACGCCTGGTTAATGAGGGAGGTCAGAGGAGAATGGCCAGACTGGTTCTGTGGGTGAAAATGCCCGGTTAATGAGGGAGGTCTGAGGAGAATGGCCAGACTGGTTCTGTGGGTAAAAACGCCTGGTTAATGAGGGAGGTCAGAGGAGAATGGCCAGACTGGTTCTGTGGGTGAAAACGCGTGGATAATGAGAGAGGTCAGAGGAGAATGGCCAGACTGGTTCTGTGGGTGAAAACGCCTGGTTAATGAGAGAGGTCAGAGGAGAATGGCCAGACTGGTTCTGTGGGTGAAAACGCCTTGTTAATGAGGGAGGTCACAGGAGAATGGCCAGACTGGTTATGTGGGTGAAAACGCCTGGTAAATGAGAGAGGTCAGAGGAGAATGGCCAAACTGGTTCTGTGGGAGGAAACGCCTGGTTAATCAGGGAGGTCAGAGGAGAATGGCCAGACTGCTTCTGTGGGTGGAAACGCCTGGTTAATGAGGGAGGTCAGAGGAGAATGGCCAGACTGGTTCTGTGGGTGAAAACGCCTGGTTAATGAGGGAGGTCAGAGGAGAATGGCCAGACTGTTTCTGTGGGTGGAAACGCCTGGTTAATGAGGGAGGTCAGAGGAGAATGGCCAGACTGTTTCTGTGGGTGGAAACCCCTGGTTAATGAGGGAGGTCAGAGGAGAATGGCCAGACTGCTTCTCTGGGTGAAAACACCTGGTTAATGAGGGAGGTCAGAGGAGAAAGGCCAGACTGGTTCTGTGGGTGAAAACGCCTGGTTAATGAGGGAGGTCAGAGGAGAATGGCCAGACTGGTTCTGTGGGTGAAAACGCCTGGTTAATGAGGGAGGTCAGAGGAGAATGGCCAGACTGGTTCTGTGGGTGAAAATGCCCGGTTAATGAGGGAGGTCTGAGGAGAATGGCCAGACTGGTTCTGTGGGTGAAAACGCCTGGTTAATGAGGGAGGTCAGAGGAGAATGGCCAGACTGGTTCTGTGGGTGAAAACGCCTGGTTAATGAGGGAGGTCAGAGGAGAATGGCCAGACTGGTTCTGTGAGTGAAAACTCCTCGTTAATGAGGGAGGTCAGAGGAGAATGGCCAGACTGGTTCTGTGGGTGAAAACCCCTGGTTAATGAGGGAGGTCAGAGGAGAATGGCCAGACTGCTTCTCTGGGTGAAAACACCTGGTTAATGAGGGAGGTCAGAGGAGAAAGGCCAGACTGGTTCTGTGGGTGAAAACGCCTGGTTAATGAGGGAGGTCAGAGGAGAATGGCCAGACTGCTTCTCTGGGTGAAAACACCTGGTTAATGAGGGAGGTCAGAGGAGAAAGGCCAGACTGGTTCTGTGGGTGAAAACGCCTGGTTAATGAGGGAGGTCAGAGGAGAATGGCCAGACTGGTTCTCCGGGTGAAAATGCCTGGTTAATGAGGGAGGTCAGAGGAGAATGGCCAGACTGGTTATGTGGGTGAAAACGCGTGGATAATGAGAGAGGTCAGAGGAGAATGGCCAGACTGGTACTGTGGGTGAAAACGCCTGGTTAATGAGGGAGGTCAGAGGAGAATGGCCAGACTGGTTCTGTGGGTGAAAACGCCTCGTTAATGAGGGAGGTCAGAGGAGAATGGCCAGACTGTTTCTGTGGGTGGAAACGCCTGGTTAATGAGGGAGGTCAGAGGAGAATGGCCAGACTGTTTCTGTGGGTGGAAACCCCTGGTTAATGAGGGAGGTCAGAGGAGAATGGCCAGACTGCTTCTCTGGGTGAAAACACCTGGTTAATGAGGGAGGTCAGAGGAGAAAGGCCAGACTGGTTCTGTGGGTGAAAACGCCTGGTTAATGAGGGAGGTCAGAGGAGAATGGCCAGACTGGTTCTCCGGGTGAAAATGCCTGGTTAATGAGGGAGGTCAGAGGAGAATGGCCAGACTGGTTCTGTGGGTGAAAACGCGTGGATAATGAGAGAGGTCAGAGGAGAATGGCCAGACTGGTACTGTGGGTGAAAACGCCTGGTTAATGAGGGAGGTCAGAGGAGAATGGCCAGACTGGATCTGTGGGTGAAAACGCCAGGTTAATGAGGGAGGTCAGAGGAAAATGGCCAGACTTGTTCTGTGGGTGAAAACGCATGGTTAATGTGTGAAGTCAGAGGGGAATGGCCAGACTGGTTCTGTGGGTGAAAACGCCTGGTTAATGAGGGAGGTCAGAGGAGAATGGCCAGACTGGTTCTGTGGGTGAAATGCCTTGTTAATGAGAGAGGTCAGAGGAGAATGGCCAGACTGGTTATGTGGGTGAAAACGCCTGGTAAATGAGAGAGGTCAGAGGAGAATGGCCAAACTGGTTCTGTGGGAGGAAACGCCTGGTTAATCAGGGAGGTCAGAGGAGAATGGCCAGACTGCTTCTGTGGGTGGAAACGCCTGGTTAATGAGGGAGGTCAGAGGAGAATGGCCAGACTGGTTCTGTGGGTGAAAACGCCTGGTTAATGAGGGATATCAGAGGAGAATGGCCAGACTGTTTCTGTGGGTGGAAACGCCTGGTTAATGAGGGAGGTCAGAGGAGAATGGCCAGACTGTTTCTGTGGGTGGAAACCCCTGGTTAATGAGGGAGGTCAGAGGAGAATGGCCAGACTGCTTCTCTGGGTGAAAACACCTGGTTAATGAGGGAGGTCAGAGGAGAAAGGCCAGACTGGTTCTGTGGGTGAAAACGCCTGGTTAATGAGGGAGGTCAGAGGAGAATGGCCAGACTGGTTCTGTGGGTGAAAACGCCTGGTTAATGAGGGAGGTCAGAGGAGAATGGCCAGACTGGTTCTGTGGGTGAAAATGCCCGGTTAATGAGGGAGGTCTGAGGAGAATGGCCAGACTGGTTCTGTGGGTGAAAACGCCTGGTTAATGAGGGAGGTCAGAGGAGAATGGCCAGACTGGTTCTGTGGGTGAAAACGCCTGGTTAATGAGGGAGGTCAGAGGAGAATGGCCAGACTGGTTCTATGAGTGAAAACTCCTCGTTAATGAGGGAGGTCAGAGGAGAATGGCCAGACTGGTTCTGTGGGTGAAAACCCCTGGTTAATGAGGGAGGTCAGAGGAGAATGGCCAGTCTGGTTCTGTGGGTGAAAACGCCTGGTTAATGAGGGAGGTCAGAAGAGAATGGCCAGACTGGTTCTGTGGGTGAACACGCCTGGTTAATGAGGGAGGTCAGAGGAGAATGGCCAGACTGGTTCTGCGGGTGAAAACGCCTTGTTAATGAGGGAGGTCAGAGGAGTATGGCCAGACTGGTTCTGTGGGTGAAAACGCGTGGATAATGAGAGAGGTCAGAGGAGAATGGCCAGACTGGTTCTGTGGGTGAAAACGCCTGGTTAATGAGAGAGGTCAGAGGAGAATGGCCAGACTGGTTCTGTGGGTGAAAACGCCTCGTTAATGAGGGAGGTCAGAGTAGAATGGCCAGACTGTTTCTGTGGGTGGAAACGCCTGGTTAATGAGGGAGGTCAGAGGAGAATGGCCAGACTGTTTCTGTGGGTGGAAACCCCTGGTTAATGAGGGAGGTCAGAGGAGAATGGCCAGACTGCTTCTCTGGGTGAAAACACCTGGTTAATGAGGGAGGTCAGAGGAGAAAGGCCAGACTGGTTCTGTGGGTGAAAACGCCTGGTTAATGAGGGAGGTCAGAGGAGAATGGCCAGACTGGTTCTCCGGGTGAAAATGCCTGGTTAATGAGGGAGGTCAGAGGAGAATGGCCAGACTGGTTCTGTGGGTGAAAACGCGTGGATAATGAGAGAGGTCAGAGGAGAATGGCCAGACTGGTTCTGTGGGTGAAAACGCCTGGTTAATGAGAGAGGTCAGAGGAGAATGGCCAGACTGGTTCTGTGGGTGAAAACGCCTCGTTAATGAGGGAGGTCACAGGAGAATGGCCAGACTGGTTCTGTGGGTGAAAACCACTGGTTAATGAGGGAGGTCAGAGGAGAATGGCCAAACTGGTTCTGTGGGTGAAAACGCCTGGTAAATGAGGGAGGTCACAGGAGAATGGCCAGACTGGTTCTGTGGGTGAAAACGCCTGCTTAATGAGGGAGGTCTGAGGAGAATGGCCAGACTGGTTCTGTGGGTGAATACCCCTGGTTAATGAGGGAGGTCAGAGGAGAATGGCCAGACTGCTTCTCTGGGTGAAAACACCTGGTTAATGAGGGAGGTCAGAGGAGAAAGGCCAGACTGGTTCTGTGGGTGAAAACGCCTCGTTAATGAGGGAGGTCAGAGGAGAATGGCCAGACTGGTTCTGTGGGTGAAAACGCCTGGTTAATGAGGGAGGTCAGAGGAGAATGGCCAGACTGGTTCTGTGGGTGAAAACGCCAGGTTAATGAGGGAGGTCAGAGGAAAATGGCCAGACTGGTTCTGTGGGTGAAAACGCATGGTTAATGTGTGAAGTCAGAGGGGAATGGCCAGACTGGTTCTGTGGGTGAAAACGCCTGGTTAATGAGGGAGGTCAGAGGAGAATGGCCAGACTGGTTCTGTGGGTGAAATGCCTTGTTAATGAGAGAGGTCAGAGGAGAATGGCCAGACTGGTTATGTGGGTGAAAACGCCTGGTAAATGAGAGAGGTCAGAGGAGAATGGCCAAACTGGTTCTGTGGGAGGAAACGCCTGTTTAATCAGGGAGGTCAGAGGAGAATGGCCAGACTGGTTCTGTGGGTGAAAACGCCTGGTTAATGAGGGAGGTCAGAGGAGAATGGCCAGACTGGTTCTGTGGGTGAAAATGCCCGGTTAATGAGGGAGGTCTGAGGAGAATGGCCAGACTGGTTCTGTGGGTGAAAACGCCTGGTTAATGAGGGAGGTCAGAGGAGAATGGCCAGACTGGTTCTGTGGGTGAAAACGCCTGGTTAATGAGGGAGGTCAGAGGAGAATGGCCAGACTGGTTCTATGAGTGAAAACTCCTCGTTAATGAGGGAGGTCAGAGGAGAATGGCCAGACTGGTTCTGTGGGTGAAAACCCCTGGTTAATGAGGGAGGTCAGAGGAGAATGGCCAGTCTGGTTCTGTGGGTGAAAACGCCTGGTTAATGAGGGAGGTCAGAAGAGAATGGCCAGACTGGTTCTGTGGGTGAACACGCCTGGTTAATGAGGGAGGTCAGAGGAGAATGGCCAGACTGGTTCTGCGGGTGAAAACGCCTTGTTAATGAGGGAGGTCAGAGGAGTATGGCCAGACTGGTTCTGTGGGTGAAAACGCGTGGATAATGAGAGAGGTCAGAGGAGAATGGCCAGACTGGTTCTGTGGGTGAAAACGCCTGGTTAATGAGAGAGGTCAGAGGAGAATGGCCAGACTGGTTCTGTGGGTGAAAACGCCTCGTTAATGAGGGAGGTCAGAGTAGAATGGCCAGACTGTTTCTGTGGGTGGAAACGCCTGGTTAATGAGGGAGGTCAGAGGAGAATGGCCAGACTGTTTCTGTGGGTGGAAACCCCTGGTTAATGAGGGAGGTCAGAGGAGAATGGCCAGACTGCTTCTCTGGGTGAAAACACCTGGTTAATGAGGGAGGTCAGAGGAGAAAGGCCAGACTGGTTCTGTGGGTGAAAACGCCTGGTTAATGAGGGAGGTCAGAGGAGAATGGCCAGACTGGTTCTCCGGGTGAAAATGCCTGGTTAATGAGGGAGGTCAGAGGAGAATGGCCAGACTGGTTCTGTGGGTGAAAACGCGTGGATAATGAGAGAGGTCAGAGGAGAATGGCCAGACTGGTTCTGTGGGTGAAAACGCCTGGTTAATGAGAGAGGTCAGAGGAGAATGGCCAGACTGGTTCTGTGGGTGAAAACGCCTCGTTAATGAGGGAGGTCACAGGAGAATGGCCAGACTGGTTCTGTGGGTGAAAACCACTGGTTAATGAGGGAGGTCAGAGGAGAATGGCCAAACTGGTTCTGTGGGTGAAAACGCCTGGTAAATGAGGGAGGTCACAGGAGAATGGCCAGACTGGTTCTGTGGGTGAAAACGCCTGCTTAATGAGGGAGGTCTGAGGAGAATGGCCAGACTGGTTCTGTGGGTGAATACCCCTGGTTAATGAGGGAGGTCAGAGGAGAATGGCCAGACTGCTTCTCTGGGTGAAAACACCTGGTTAATGAGGGAGGTCAGAGGAGAAAGGCCAGACTGGTTCTGTGGGTGAAAACGCCTCGTTAATGAGGGAGGTCAGAGGAGAATGGCCAGACTGGTTCTGTGGGTGAAAACGCCTGGTTAATGAGGGAGGTCAGAGGAGAATGGCCAGACTGGTTCTGTGGGTGAAAACGCCAGGTTAATGAGGGAGGTCAGAGGAAAATGGCCAGACTGGTTCTGTGGGTGAAAACGCATGGTTAATGTGTGAAGTCAGAGGGGAATGGCCAGACTGGTTCTGTGGGTGAAAACGCCTGGTTAATGAGGGAGGTCAGAGGAGAATGGCCAGACTGGTTCTGTGGGTGAAATGCCTTGTTAATGAGAGAGGTCAGAGGAGAATGGCCAGACTGGTTATGTGGGTGAAAACGCCTGGTAAATGAGAGAGGTCAGAGGAGAATGGCCAAACTGGTTCTGTGGGAGGAAACGCCTGTTTAATCAGGGAGGTCAGAGGAGAATGGCCAGACTGCTTCTGTGGGTGGAAACGCCTGGTTAATGAGGGAGGTCAGAGGAGAATGGCCAGACTGGTTCTGTGGGTGAAAACGCCTGGTTAATGAGGGAGGTCAGAGGAGAATGGCCAGACTGGTTCTGTGGGTGAAAACGCCAGTTTAATGAGGGAGGTCAGAGGAAAATGGCCAGACTGGTTCTGTGGGTGAAAACGCATGGTTAATGAGTGAAGTCAGAGGGGACTGGCCAGACTGGTTCTATGGGTGAAAACGCCTGGTTAATGAGGGAGGTCAGAGGAGAATGGCCAGACTGGTTCTGTGGGTGAAATGCCTTGTTAATGAGAGAGGTCAGAGGAGAATGGCCAGACTGGTTCTGTGGGTGAAAACGCCTGGTAAATGAGAGAGGTCAGAGGAGAATGGCCAAACTGGTTCTGTGGGAGGAAACGCCTGGTTAATCAGGGAGGTCAGAGGAGAATGGCCAGACTGCTTCTGTGGGTGGAAACGCCTGGTTAATGAGGGAGGTCAGAGGAGAATGGCCAGACTGCTTCTTTGGGTGAAAACGCCTGGTTAATGAGGGAGGTCAGAGGAGAATGGCCAGACTGGTTCTGTGGGTGGAAACCCATGATTAATGAGGGAGGTCAGAGGAGATTGGCCAGACTGGTTCTGTTGTGAAAATGCCTGGTAAATGAGAGAGGTCAGAGGAGAATGGCCAAACTGGTTCTGTGGGTGAAAACGCATGGTTAATGAGTGAAGTCAGAGGGGAATGGACAGACTGGTTCTGTGGGTGAAAACGCCTGGTTAATGAGGGAGGTCAGAGGAGAATGGCCAGACTGGTTCTGTGGGTGAAATGCCTTGTTAATGAGAGAGGTCAGAGGAGAATGGCCAGACTGGTTATGTGGGTGAAAACGCCTGGTAAATGAGAGAGGTCAGAGGAGAATGGCCAAACTGGTTCTGTGGGAGGAAACGCCTGGTTAATCAGGGAGGTCAGAGGAGAATGGCCAGACTGCTTCTGTGGGTGGAAACGCCTGGTTAATGAGGGAGGTCAGAGGAGAAAGGCCAGACTGGTTCTGTGGGTGAAAACGCCTCGTTAATGAGGGAGATCAGAGGAGAATGGCCAGACGGGTTCTGTGGGTGAAAACGCCTGGTTAATGAGGGAGGTCAGAGGAGAATGGCCAGACTGGTTCTGTGGGTGAAAACGCCAGTTTAATGAGGGAGGTCAGAGGAAAATGGCCAGACTGGTTCTGTGGGTGAAAACGCATGGTTAATGAGTGAAGTCAGTGGGGAATGGCCAGACTGGTTCTGTGGGTGAAAACGCCTGGTTAATGAGGGAGGTCAGAGGAGAATGGCCAGACTGGTTCTGTGGGTGAAATGCCTTGTTAATGAGAGAGGTCAGAGGAGAATGGCCAGACTGGTTCTGTGGGTGAAAACGCCTGGTAAATGAGAGAGGTCAGAGGAGAATGGCCAAACTGGTTCTGTGGGAGGAAACCCCTGGTTAATCAGGGAGGTCAGAGGAGAATGGCCAGACTGCTTCTGTGGGTGGAAACGCCTGGTTAATGAGGGAGGTCAGAGGAGAATGGCCAGACTGCTTCTTTGGGTGAAAACGCCTGTTTAATGAGGGAGGTCAGAGGAGAATGGCCAGACTGGTTCTGTGGGTGGAAACCCATGATTAATGAGGGAGGTCAGAGGAGATTGGCCAGACTGGTTCTGTGGGCGAAAATGCCTGGTAAATGAGAGAGGTCAGAGGAGAATGGCCAGACTGGTTATGTGGGTGAAAACGCCTGGTAAATGAGAGAGGTCAGAGGAGAATGGCCAAACTGGTTCTGTGGGAGGAAACGCCTGGTTAATCAGGGAGGTCAGAGGAGAATGGCCAGACTGCTTCTGTGGGTGGAAATGCCTGGTTAATGAGGGAGGTCAGAGGAGAAAGGCCAGACTGGTTCTGTGGGTGAAAACGCCTCGTTAATGAGGGAGGTCAGAGGAGAATGGCCAGACTGGTTCTGTGGGTGAAAACGCCAGGTTAATGAGGGAGGTCAGAGGAGAATGGCCAGACTGGTTCTGTGGGTGAAAACGCCAGTTTAATGAGGGAGGTCAGAGGAAAATGGACAGACTGCTTCTGTGGGTGAAAACGCATGGTTAATGAGTGAAGTCAGAGGGGAATGGCCAGACTGGTTCTGTGGGTGAAAACGCCTGGCTAATGCGGGAGGTCAGAGGAGAATGGCCAGACTGGTTCTGTGGGTGAAATGCCTTGTTAATGAGAGAGGTCAGAGGAGAATGGCCAGACTGGTTCTGTGGGTGAAAACGCCTGGTAAATGAGAGAGGTCAGAGGAGAATGGCCAAACTGGTTCTGTGGGAGGAAACGCCTGGTTAATCAGGGAGGTCAGAGGAGAATGGCCAGACTGCTTCTGTGGGTGGAAACGCCTGGTTAATGAGGGAGGTCAGAGGAGAATGGCCAGACTGCTTCTTTGGGTGAAAACGGCTGGTTAATGAGGGAGGTCAGAGGAGAATGGTCAGACTGGTTCTGTGGGTGGAAACCCATGATTAATGAGGGAGGTCAGAGGAGATTGGCCAGACTGGTTCTGTGGGTGAAAATGCCTGGTAAATGAGAGAGGTCAGAGGAGAATGGCCAAACTGGTTCTGTGGGTGAAAACGCCTGGTGACTGAGGGAGGTCAGAGGAGAATGGCCAGACTGATTCTGTGGGTGAAAACGCCTGGTTAATGAGAGAGGTCAGAGGAGAATGGCCGGACTGGTTCTGTGGGTGAAATGCCTTGTTAATGAGAGAGGTCAGAGGAGAATGGCCAGACTGGTTCTGTGGGTGAAAACGCCTGGTAAATGAGAGAGGTCAGAGGAGAATGGCCAAACTGGTTCTGTGGGAGGAAACGCCTGGTTAATCAGGGAGGTCAGAGGAGAATGGCCAGACTGCTTCTGTGGGTGGAAACGCCTGGTTAATGAGGGAGGTCAGAGGAGAATGGCCAGACTGCTTCTTTGGGTGAAAACGCCTGGTTAATGAGGGAGGTCAGAGGAGAATGGTCAGACTGGTTCTGTGGGTGGAAACCCATGATTAATGAGGGAGGTCAGAGGAGATTGGCCAGACTGGTTCTGTGGGTGAAAATGCCTGGTAAATGAGAGAGGTCAGAGGAGAATGGCCAAACTGGTTCTGTGGGTGAAAACGCCTGGTTACTGAGGGAGGTCAGAGGAGAATGGCCAGACTGATTCTGTGGGTGAAAACGCCTGGTTAATGAGAGAGGTCAGAGGAGAATGGCCGGACTGGTTCTGTGGGTGAAAACCCCTGGTTAATGAGGGAGTTCTGAGGAAAATGGCCAGACTGGTTCTGTTGATGAAATGCCTTGTTAATGAGAGAGGTCAGAGGAGAATGGCCAGACTGGTTCTGTGGGTGAAAACGCCTGGTTAATGAGGGAGGTCAGAGGAGAGTGGCCAGACTGGTTCTGTGGGTGAAAACGCCTGGTTAATGAGGGAGGTCAGAGGAGAATGGCCAGACTGGTTCTGTGGGTGAAAACGCTTGGTTAATGAGGGAGGTCAGAGGAAAATGGCCAGACTGGTTCTGTGGGTGAAAACCCCTGGTTAATGAGGGAGGTCAGAGGAGAATGGCCAGACTGGTTCTCTGGGTGAAAACGCCTGGTTAATGAGGGAGGTCAGAGGAAAATGACCAGACTGGTTCTGTGGGTGAAAACGCCTGGTTAATGAGGGAGGTCAGAGGAGAATGGCCAGGCTGGTTCTGTGGGTGAAAACGACTGGTTAATGAGGGAAGTCAGAGGAGAATGGCCAGACTGGATCTGTGGGCGGAAACGCCTGGTTAATGAGGGAGGTCAGAGGAGAATGGCCAGACTGCTTCTGTGGGTGGAAACGCCTGCTTAATGAGGGAGGTCAGTGGAGAATGGCCAGACTGGTTCTGTGGGTGAAACCCCTAGTTAATGAGGGAAGTCCGAGGAGAATGGCCAGACTGGTTCTGTGGGTGAAAACGCCTGGCTAATGAGGGAGGTCAGAGGAGAATGGCCAGACTGGTTCTGTGGCTGAAAGCGCCTGGTTAATGAGGGAGGTCAGAGGGGAATGGCCAGACTGGTTCTGTGGCTGAAAACGACTGGTTAATGAGGGAGGTCAGAGGAGAATGGCCAGACTGGTTCTGTGGGTGAAAACGCCTGGTTAATGAGGGAGGACAGAGGAAAATGGCCAGACTGGTTCTGTGGGTGAAAACGCCTGGTTAATGAGGGAGGTCAGAGGAGAATGGCCAGACTGGTTCTGTGGGTGAAAACGCCTCGTTAATGAGGGAGGTCAGAGGAGAATGGCCAGACTGTTTCTGTGGGTGGAAACGCCTGGTTAATGAGGGAGGTCAGAGGAGAATGGCCAGACTGTTTCTGTGGGTGGAAACCCCTGGTTAATGAGGGAGGTCAGAGGAGAATGGCCAGACTGCTTCTCTGGGTGAAAACACCTGGTTAATGAGGGAGGTCAGAGGAGAAAGGCCAGACTGGTTCTGTGGGTGAAAACGCCTGGTTAATGAGGGAGGTCAGAGGAGAATGGCCAGACTGGTTCTCCGGGTGAAAATGCCTGGTTAATGAGGGAGGTCAGAGGAGAATGGCCAGACTGGTTCTGTGGGTGAAAACGCGTGGATAATGAGGGAGGTCAGAGGAGAATGGCCAGACTGGTTCTGTGTGTGAAAACCCATGATTAATGAGGGAGATCAGAGGAGAATGGCCAGACTGGTTATGTGGGTGAAAACGCGTGGATAATGAGAGAGGTCAGAGGAGAATGGCCAGACTGGTTCTGTGGGTGAAAACGCCTGGTTAATGAGGGAGGTCAGAGGAGAATGGCCAGACTGGTTCTGTGGGTGAAAACGCCTGGTTAATGAGGGAGGTCAGAGGAGATGGCCAGACTGGTTCTGTGGGTGAAAACGCCTGCTTAATGAGGGAGGTCTGAGGAGAAAGGCCAGACTGGTTCTGTGGTTGAAAACGCCTCGTTAATGAGGGAGGTCAGAGGAGAATGGCCAGACTGCTTCTCTGGGTGAAAACACCTGGTTAATGAGGGAGGTCAGAGGAGAATGTCCAGACTGCTTCTCTGGGTGAAAACACCTGGTTAATGAGGGTGGTCAGAGGAGAAAGGCCAGACTGGATCTGTGGGTGAAAACGCCTCGTTAATGAGGGAGGTCAGAGGAGAATGGCCAGACTGGTTCTGTGGGTGAAAACGCCTGGTTAATGAGGGAGGTCAGAGGAGAATGGCCAGACTGGTTCTGTGGGTGAAAACGCCAGTTTAATGAGGGAGGTCAGAGGAAAATGGCCAGACTGCTTCTGTGGGTGAAAACGCATGGTTAATGAGTGAAGTCAGAGGGGAATGGCCAGACTGGTTCTGTGGGTGAAAACGCCTGGCTAATGAGGGAGGTCAGAGGAGAATGGCCAGACTGGTTCTGTGGGTGAAATGCCTTGTTAATGAGAGAGGTCAGAGGAGAATGGCCAGACTGGTTCTGTGGGTGAAAACGCCTGGTAAATGAGAGAGGTCAGAGGAGAATGGCCAAACTGGTTCTGTGGGAGGAAACGCCTGGTTAATCAGGGAGGTCAGAGGAGAATGGCCAGACTGCTTCTGTGGCTGGAAACGCCTGGTTAATGAGGGAGGTCAGAGGAGAATGGCCAGACTGCTTCTTTGGGTCAAAACGCCTGGTTAATGAGGGAGGTCAGAGGAGAATGGCCAGACTGGTTCTGTGGGTGGAAACCCATGATTAATGAGGGAGGTCAGAGGAGATTGGCCAGACTGGTTCTGTGGGTGAAAATGCCTGGTAAATGAGAGAGGTCAGAGGAGAATGGCCAAACTGGTTCTGTGGGTGAAAACGCCTGGTTACTGAGGGAGGTCAGAGGAGAATGGCCAGACTGGTTCTGTGGGTGAAAACGCCTGCTTAATGAGGGAGGTCTGAGGAGAATGGCCGGACTGGTTCTGTGGGTGAAACCCCTGGTTAATGAGGGAGGTCTGAGGAGAATGGCCCGACTGGTTCTGTGGGTGAAAACCCCTGGTTAATGAGGGAGGTCAGAGGAGAATGGCCAGACTGATTCTGTGGGTGAAAACGCCTGGTTAATGAGGAAGGTCAGAGGAGAATGGCCAGACTGGTTCTGTGGGTGAAAACCCCTGCTTAATGAGGGAGGTCAGAGGAGAATGGCCAGTCTGGTTCTGTGGGTGAAAACGCCTGGTTAATGAGGGAGGTCAAAGGAGATTGGCCAGACTGGTTCTGTGGGCGAAAACGCCTGGATAATGAGGGAGGTCAGAGGAAAATGGCCAGACTGGTTCTGTGGGTGAAATGCCTTGTTAATGAGAGAGGTCAGAGGAGAATGGCCAGACTGGTTCTGTGGGTGAAAACCCCTGGTTAATGAGGGAGTTCAGAGGAGAATGGCCAGACTGGTTCTGTGGGTGAAAACGCCTGGTTAATGAGGGAGGTCAGAGGAGAATGCCAGACTGGTTCAGTGGGTGAAAACCCCTGGTTAATGAGGGAGGTCAGAGGAGAATGGCCAGACTGATTATGTGGGAGAAAACGCCTGCTTAATGAGGGAGGTCGGAGGAGAATGGCCAGACTGGTTCTGTGGGTGAAAACGCCTGGTTAATGAGGGAGGTCAGAGGAGAATGGCCAGACTGGTTCTGTGGGTGTAAACGCCTGGTTAATGAGGGAGGTCAGAGGAAAATGGCCAGACTGGTTCTGTGGGTGAAAACGACTGGTTAATGAGGGAGGTCTGAGGAGAATGGCCAGACTGGTTTTGTTGGTATGAACGCCTGGTTAATGTGGGAGGTCAGAGGAGAATGGCCAGACTGGTTCTGTGGGTGAAAACGCTTGGCTAATGAGGGAGGTCAGAGGAGAATGGCCAGACTGGTTCTGTGGGTGAAAGCGCCTGGTTAATGAGGGAGGTCAGAGTGGAATGGACAGACAGTTTCTGTGGGTGAAAATCCATGGTTAATGAGGGAGGTCAAAGGAGATTGGCCAGACTGGTTCTGTGGGTGAAAACGCCTGGTTAATGAGGGAGGTCAGAGGAAAATGGCCAGACTGGTTCTGTGCGTGAAAACGCTTGGTTAATGAGGGAGGTCAGAGGAAAATGGCCAGACTGGTTCTGTGGGTGAAAACCCCTGGTTAATGAGGGAGGTCAGAGGAGATTGGCCAGACAGGTTCTGTGGGTGAAAACGACTGGTTAATGAGGGAAGTCAGAGGAGAATTGCCAGACTGGATCTGTGGGCGGAAACGGCTGGTTAATGAGGGAGGTCAGAGGAGAATGGCCAGACTGCTTCTGTGGGTGGAAACGCCTGGTTAATGAGGGAGGTCAGAGGAGAATGGCCAGACTGCTTCTCTGGGTGAAAACGCCTGATTAATGAGGGAGGTCTGAGGATAATGGCCAGACTGGTTCTGAGGGTGAAAACCCCTGGTTAATGAGGGAGGTCTGAGGAGAATGGCCAGACTGGTTCTGTGGGTGAAAACCCCTGGTTAATGAGGGAGGTCAGAGGAGAATGGCCAGGCTGGTTCTGTGGGTGAAAACCCCTGGTTAATGAGGGAGGTCAGAGGAGAATGGCCAGACTGGTTCTGTGGGTGAAAACCCCTGGTTAATGAGGGAGGTCAGAGGAGAATGGCCAGACTGGTTCTGTGGGTGGAAACGCCTGGTTAATGAGGGAGGTCAGAGGTGAATGGCCAGACTGGTGCTGTGGGTGGAAACGCCTGGTTAATGAGGGAGGTCAGAGGAAAATGGCCAGACTGGTTCTGTGGGTGAAAACGCCTGGTTAATGAGAGAGGTCAGAGGAGAATGGCCAGACTGGTTCTGTGTGTGGAAACGCCTGGTTAATGAGGGAGGTCAGAGGAGAGTGGCCAGACTGGTGCTGTGGGTGAAAACGCCTGGTTAATGAGGGAGGTCAGAGGAGAATGGCCAGACTGGTTCTGTGGGTGGAAACGCCTGGTTAATGAGGGAGCTCAGAGGAAAGTGGCCAGACTGGTTCTGTGGGTGAAAACGACTGGTTAATGAGAGAAGTCAGAGGAGAATGGCCAGACTGGATCTGTGTCCGGAAACGCCTGGTTAATGAGGGAGGTCAGAGGAGAATGGCCAGACTGCTTCTGTGGGTGGAAACACCTGCTTAATGATGGAGGTCTGAGGAGAATGGCCAGACTGGTTCTGTGGGTGAAAACGCCTGGTTAATGAGGGAGGTCAGAGGAGAATGGCCAGACTGGTTCTGTGGGTGAAAACGCCTGGTTAATGAGGGAGGTCAGAGGAGAATGGCCAGACTGATTCTGTGGGTGAAAACGCCTGGTTAATGACGGAGGTCAGAGGAGAATGGCCAGACTGGTTCTGTGGGTGAAAACGCCTGGTTAATGACGGAGGTCAGAGGAAAATGGCCAGACTGGTTCTCTGGGTGAAAACGCCTTGTTAATGAGGGAGGTCAGAGGAGAATGGCCAGACTGCTTCTGTGGGTGGAAACACCTGCTTAATGAGGGAGGTCAGAGGAGAATGGCCAGACAGTTTCTGTGGGTGAAAATCCATGGTTAATGAGGGAGCTCAAAGGAGATTGGCCAGACTGGTTCTGTGGGTGAAATGCCTTGTTAATGAGAGAGGTCAGAGGAGAATGGCCAGACTGGTTCTGTGGGTGAACACGCCTGGTTAATGAGAGAGGTCAGAGGAGAATGGCCAGACTGGTTCTGTGGGTGAACACGCCTGGTTAATGAGAGAGGTCAGAGGAGAATGGCCAGACTGGATCTGTGTCCGGAAACGCCTGGTTAATGAGGGAGGTCAGAGGAGAATGGCCAGACTGCTTCTGTGGGTGGAAACACCTGCTTAATGAGGGAGGTCTGAGGAGAATGGCCAGACTGGTTCTGTGGGTGAAAACGCCTGGTTAATGAGGGAGGTCAGAGGAGAATGGCCAGACTGGTTCTGTGGGTGAAAACGCCTGGTTAATGAGGGAGGTCAGAGGAGAATGGCCAGACTGATTCTGTGGGTGAAAACGCCTGGTTAATGACGGAGGTCAGAGGAGAATGGCCAGACTGGTTCTGTGGGTGAAAACGCCTGGTTAATGACGGAGGTCAGAGGAAAATGGCCAGACTGGTTCTCTGGGTGAAAACGCCTTGTTAATGAGGGAGGTCAGAGGAGAATGGCCAGACTGCTTCTGTGGGTGGAAACACCTGCTTAATGAGGGAGGTCAGAGGAGAATGGCCAGACAGTTTCTGTGGGTGAAAATCCATGGTTAATGAGGGAGCTCAAAGGAGATTGGCCAGACTGGTTCTGTGGGTGAAATGCCTTGTTAATGAGAGAGGTCAGAGGAGAATGGCCAGACTGGTTCTGTGGGTGAACACGCCTGGTTAATGAGAGAGGTCAGAGGAGAATGGCCAGACTGGTTCTGTGGGTGAACACGCCTGGTTAATGAGAGAGGTCAGAGGAGAATGGCCAGACTGATTCTGTGGGTGAAAACGCCTGGTTAATGAGGAAGGTCAGAGGAGAATGGCCAGACTGGTTCTGTGGGTGAAAACGCCTGCTTAATGAGGGAGGTCAGAGGAGAATGGCCAGTCTGGTTCTGTGGGTGAAAACGCCTGGTTAATGAGGGAGGTCAAAGGAGATTGGCCAGACTGGTTCTGTGGGCGAAAACGCCTGGATAATGAGGGAGGTCAGAGGAAAATGGCCAGACTGGTTCTGTGGGTGAAATGCCTTGTTAATGAGAGAGGTCAGAGGAGAATGGCCAGACTGGTTCTGTGGGTGAAAACCCCTGGTTAATGAGGGAGTTCAGAGGAGAATGGCCAGACTGGTTCTGTGGGTGAAAACGCCTGGTTAATGAGGGAGGTCAGAGGAGAATGGCCAGACGGGTTCTGTGGGTGAAAACGCCTCGTTAATGAGGGAGGTCAGAGGAGAATGCCCAGACTGGTTCCGTGGGTGAAAACGCTTGGTTAATGAGGGAGGTCAGAGGAAAATGGCCAGACTGGTTCTGTGGGCGAAAACCCCTGGTTAATGAGGGAGGTCGGAGGAGAATGGCCAGACTGGTTCTCTGGGTGAAAACGCCTGGTTAATGAGGGAGGTCAGAGGAGAATGGCCAGACTGCTTCTGTGGGTGGAAACGACTGGTTATTGAGGGAGGTCAGAGGAGAATGGCCAGACTGGTTCTGTTGGTGAAAACGCCTGGTTAATGAGGGAGGTCTGAGGAGAATGGCCAGACTGGTTCTGCGGGTGAAAACCCCTGGTTAATGAGGGAGGTCTGAGGAGAATGCCAGACTGGTTCAGTGGGTGAAAACCCCTGGTTAATGAGGGAGGTCAGAGGAGAATGGCCAGACTGATTATGTGGGAGAAAACGCCTGCTTAATGAGGGAGGTCGGAGGAGAATGGCCAGACTGGTTCTGTGGGTGAAAACGCCTGGTTAATGAGGGAGGTCAGAGGAGAATGGCCAGACTGGTTCTGTGGGTGTAAACGCCTGGTTAATGAGGGAGGTCAGAGGAAAATGGCCAGACTGGTTCTGTGGGTGAAAACGACTGGTTAATGAGGGAGGTCTGAGGAGAATGGCCAGACTGGTTTTGTTGGTGAGAACGCCTGGTTAATGTGGGAGGTCAGAGGAGAATGGCCAGACTGGTTCTGTGGGTGAAAACGCTTGGCTAATGAGGGAGGTCAGAGGAGAATGGCCAGACTGGTTCTGTGGGTGAAAGCGCCTGGTTAATGAGGGAGGTCAGAGTGGAATGGACAGACAGTTTCTGTGGGTGAAAATCCATGGTTAATGAGGGAGGTCAAAGGAGATTGGCCAGACTGGTTCTGTGGGTGAAAACGCCTGGTTAATGAGGGAGGTCAGAGGAAAATGGCCAGACTGGTTCTGTGCGTGAAAACGCTTGGTTAATGAGGGAGGTCAGAGGAAAATGGCCAGACTGGTTCTGTGGGTGAAAACCCCTGGTTAATGAGGGAGGTCAGAGGAGATTGGCCAGACAGGTTCTGTGGGTGAAAACGACTGGTTAATGAGGGAAGTCAGAGGAGAATTGCCAGACTGGATCTGTGGGCGGAAACGGCTGGTTAATGAGGGAGGTCAGAGGAGAATGGCCAGACTGCTTCTGTGGGTGGAAACACCTGCTTAATGAGGGAGTTCTGAGGAGAATGGCCAGACTGGTTCTGTTGGTGAGAACGCCTGGTTAATGTGGGAGGTCAGAGGAGAATGGCCAGACTGGTTCTGTGGGTGAAAACGCCTGGTTAATGAGGGAGGTCAGAGGGGAATGGACAAACAGTTTCTGTGGGTGAAAATCCATGGTTAATGAGGGAGGTCAAAGGAGATTGGCCAGACTGGTTCTGTGGGTGAAAACGCCTGGTTAATGAGGGAGGTCAGAGGAAAATGGCCTGACTTGTTCTGTGGGTGAAAACGCTTGGTTAATGAGGGAGGTCAGAGGAAAATGGCCAGACTGGTTCTGTGGGTGAAAACCCCTGGTTAATGAGGGAGGTCAGAGGAGATTGGCCAGACTGGTTCTGTGGGTGAAAACGACTGGTTAATGAGGGAAGTCAGAGGAGAATGGCCAGACTGGATCTGTGGGCGGAAACGGCTGGTTAATGAGGGAGGTCAGAGGAGAATGGCCAGACTGCTTCTGTGGGTGGAAACGCCTGGTTAATGAGGGAGGTCAGAGGAGAATGGCCAGACTGCTTCTCTGGGTGAAAACGCCTGATTAATGAGGGAGGTCTGAGGATAATGGCCAGACTGGTTCTGTGGGTGAAAACCCCTGGTTAATGAGGGAGGTCTGAGGAGAATGGCCAGACTGGTTCTGTGGGTGAAAACCCCTGGTTAATGAGGGAGGTCAGAGGAGAATGGCCAGGCTGGTTCTGTGGGTGAAAACCCCTGGTTAATGAGGGAGGTCAGAGGAGAATGGCCAGACTGGTTCTGTGGGTGAAAACCCCTGGTTAATGAGGGAGGTCAGAGGAGAATGGCCAGACTGGTTCTGTGGGTGGAAACGCCTGGTTAATGAGGGAGGTCAGAGGTGAATGGCCAGACTGGTGCTGTGGGTGGAAACGCCTGGTTAATGAGGGAGGTCAGAGGAAAATGGCCAGACTGGTTCTGTGGGTGAAAACGCCTGGTTAATGAGAGAGGTCAGAGGAGAATGGCCAGACTGGTTCTGTGTGTGGAAACGCCTGGTTAATGAGGGAGGTCAGAGGAGAATGGCCAGACTGGTGCTGTGGGTGAAAACGCCTGGTTAATGAGGGAGGTCAGAGGAGAATGGCCAGACTGGTTCTGTGGGTGGAAACGCCTGGTTAATGAGGGAGCTCAGAGGAAAGTGGCCAGACTGGTTCTGTGGGTGAAAACGACTGGTTAATGAGAGAAGTCAGAGGAGAATGGCCAGACTGGATCTGTGTCCGGAAACGCCTGGTTAATGAGGGAGGTCAGAGGAGAATGGCCAGACTGCTTCTGTGGGTGGAAACACCTGCTTAATGAGGGAGGTCTGAGGAGAATGGCCAGACTGGTTCTGTGGGTGAAAACGCCTGGTTAATGAGGGAGGTCAGAGGAGAATGGCCAGACTGGTTCTGTGGGTGAAAACGCCTGGTTAATGAGGGAGGTCAGAGGAGAATGGCCAGACTGATTCTGTGGGTGAAAACGCCTGGTTAATGACGGAGGTCAGAGGAGAATGGCCAGACTGGTTCTGTGGGTGAAAACGCCTGGTTAATGACGGAGGTCAGAGGAAAATGGCCAGACTGGTTCTCTGGGTGAAAACGCCTTGTTAATGAGGGAGGTCAGAGGAGAATGGCCAGACTGCTTCTGTGGGTGGAAACACCTGCTTAATGAGGGAGGTCAGAGGAGAATGGCCAGACAGTTTCTGTGGGTGAAAATCCATGGTTAATGAGGGAGCTCAAAGGAGATTGGCCAGACTGGTTCTGTGGGTGAAATGCCTTGTTAATGAGAGAGGTCAGAGGAGAATGGCCAGACTGGTTCTGTGGGTGAACACGCCTGGTTAATGAGAGAGGTCAGAGGAGAATGGCCAGACTGGTTCTGTGGGTGAACACGCCTGGTTAATGAGAGAGGTCAGAGGAGAATGGCCAGACTGGTTCTGTGGGTGAACACGCCTGGTTAATGAGGGAGGTCAGAGGAGAATGGCCAGACTGGTTCTGTGGGTGGAAACGCCTGGTTAATGAGAGAGGTCAGAGGAGAATGGCCAGACTGGATCTGTGGGTGAAAACCCCTGGTTAATGAGGGAGGTCTGAGGAGAATGGCCAGACTGGTTCTGTGGGTGAAAACCCCTGGTTAATGAGGGAGGTCAGAGTAGAATGGCCAGACTGATTCTGTGGGAGAAAACGCCTGGTCAATGAGGAAGGTCAGAGGAGAATGGCCAGACTGGTTCTGTGGGAAAAAACCCCTAGTTAATGAGGGAGGTCCGAGGAGAATGGCCAGACTGGTTCTGTGGGTGAAAACGCCTGGTTAATGAGGGAGGTCAGAGGAAAATGGCCAGACTGGTTCTGTGGGTGAAAACGCCTGGTTAATGAGGGAGGTCAGAGGAGAATGGCCAGACTGGTTCTGTGGGTGAAATCGCCTGGTTAATGAGGGAGGTCAGAGGAGAATGGCCAGACTGGTTCTGTGGGTGAAAACGCCTGGTTAATGAGGGAGGTCAGAGGAGAATGGCCAGACTGGTTCTGTGGGTGAAAACGACTGGTTAATGAGGGAAGTCAGAGGAGAATGGCCAGACTGGATCTGTGTGCGGAAACGCCTGGTTAATGAGGGAGGTCTGAGCAGAATGGCCAGACTGGTTCTGTTGGTGAGAACGCCAGGTTAATGAGGGAGGTCAGAGGAGAGTGGCCAGACTGGTTCTGTGGCTGAAAGCGCCTGGTTAATGAGGGAGGTCAGAGGGGAATGGCCAGACTGGTTCTGTGGGTGAAAACGCCTGGTTAATGAGGGAGGTCAGAGGAGAATGGCCAGACTGATTCTGTGGGTGAAAACGCCTGGTTAATGAGGGAGGTCAGAGGAGAATGGCCAGACTGGTTCTGTGGGTGAAAACGCCTGGTTAATGAGGGAGGTCAGTGGAGAATGGCCAGACTGGTTCTGTGGGTGAAAACGCCTGGTTAATGACGGAGGTCAGAGGAGAATGGCCAGACTGGTTCTGTGGGTGAAAACGCCTGGTTAATGACGGAGGTCAGAGGAAAATGGCCAGACTGGTTCTCTGGGTGAAAACGCCTTGTTAATGAGGGAGGTCAGAGGAGAATGGCCAGACTGCTTCTGTGGGTGGAAACACCTGCTTAATGAGGGAGGACAGAGGAGAATGGCCAGACAGTTTCTGTGGGTGAAAATCCATGGTTAATGAGGGAGGTCAAAGGAGATTGGCCAGACTGGTTCTGTGGGTGAAATGCCTTGTTAATGAGAGAGGTCAGAGGAGAATGGCCAGACTGGTTCTGTGGGTGAACACGCCTGGTTAATGAGAGAGGTCAGAGGAGAATGGCCAGACTGGTTCTGTGGGTGAACACGCCTGGTTAATGAGAGAGGTCAGAGGAGAATGGCCAGACTGGTTCTGTGGGTGAACACGCCTGGTTAATGAGAGAGGTCAGAGGAGAATGGCCAGACTGGTTCTGTGGGTGAACACGCCTGGTTAATGAGGGAGGTCAGAGGAGAATGGCCAGACTGGTTCTGTGGGTGGAAACGCCTGGTTAATGAGAGAGGTCAGAGGAGAATGGCCAGACTGGATCTGTGGGTGAAAACCCCTGGTTAATGAGGGAGGTCTGAGGAGAATGGCCAGACTGGTTCTGTGGGTGAAAACCCATGGTTAATGAGGGAGGTCAGAGGAGAATGGCCAGACTGATTCTGTGGGAGAAAACGCCTGGTCAATGAGGAAGGTCAGAAGAATGGCCAGACTGGTTCTGTGGGTGAAAACCCCTAGTTAATGAGGGAGGTCCGAGGAGAATGGCCAGACTGGTTCTGTGGGTGAAAACGCCTGGTTAATGAGGGAGGTCAGAGGAAAATGGCCAGACTGGTTCTGTGGGTGAAAACGCCTGGTTAATGAGGGAGGTCAGAGGAGAATGGCCAGACTGGTTCTGTGGGTGAAATCGCCTGGTTAATGAGGGAGGTCAGAGGAGAATGGCCAGACTGGTTCTGTGGGTGAAAACGCCTGGTTAATGAGGGAGGTCAGAGGAGAATGGCCAGTCTGGTTCTGTGGGTGAAAACGACTGGTGAATGAGGGAAGTCAGAGGAGAATGGCCAGACTGGATCTGTGTGCGGAAACGCCTGGTTAATGAGGGAGGTCAGAGGGGAATGGCCAGACAGTTTCTGTGGGTGAAAATCCATGGTTAATGAGAGAGGTCAGAGGAGAATGGCCAGACTGGTTCTGTGGGTGAAAACCCCTGGTTAATGAGGGAGGTCAGAGGAGAATGGCCAGACTTGTTCTCTGGGTGAAAACGCCTGGTTAATGAGGGAGGTCAGAGGAGAATGGCCAGACTGGTTCTGTGGGTGAAAACGCCTGGTTAATGAGAGAGGTCTGAGGAGAATGGCCAGACTGGTTCTGTGGGTGAAAACGACTGGTTAATGAGGGAAGTCAGAGGAGAATGGCCAGACTGGATCTGTGGGCGGAAACGCCTGGTTAATGAGGGAGGTCAGAGGAGAATGGCCAGACTGGTTCTGTGGGTGGAAACGCCTGGTTAATGAGGGAGGTCAGAGGAGAATGGCCAGACTGGTTCTGTGGGTGGAAACGCCTGGTTAATGAGAGAGGTCAGAGGAGAATGGCCAGACTGGTTCTGTGGGTGAAAACCCCTGGTTAATGAGAGAGGTCAGAGGAGAATGGCCAGACTGGTTCTGTGGGTGAAAACGCCTGGTTAATGAGGAAGGTCAGAGGAGAATGGCCAGACTGGTTCTGTGGGTGAAAACCCCTAGTTAATGAGGGAGGTCCGAGGAGAATGGCCAGACTGGTTCTGTGGGTGAAAACGCCTGGTTAATGAGGGAGGTCAGAGGAGAATGGCCAGACTGGTTCTGTGGGTGAAAACGCCTGGTTAATGAGGGAGGTCAGAGGAAAATGGCCAGACTGGTTCGGTGGGTGAAAACGCCTGGTTAATGAGGGAGGTCAGAGGAGAGTGGCCAGACTGGTTCTGTGGCTGAAAGCGCCTGGTTAATGAGGGAGGTCAGAGGGGAATGGCCAGACAGTTTCTGTGGGTGAAAATCCATGGTTAATGAGTGAGGTCAGAGGAGAATGGCCAGACTGGTTCTGTGGGTGAAAACGCCTGGTTAATGAGGGAGGTCAGAGGAGAATGGCCAGACTGCTTCTGTGGGTGAAAATCCATGGTTAATGAGTGAGGTCAGAGGAGAATGGCCAGACTGGTTCTGTGGGTGAAAACGCCTGGTTAATGAGGGAGGTCAGAGGAGAATGGCCAGACTGGTTCTGTGGGTGAAAACGCTTGGTTAATGAGGGAGGTCAGAGGAGAATGGCCAGACTGGTTCTCTGGGTGAAAACGCCTGGTTAATGAGGGAGGTCAGAGGAAAATGGCCAGACTGGTTCTGTGGGTGAAAACGCCTGGTTAATGAGAGAGGTCAGAGGAGAATGGCCAGACTGGTTCTGTGGGTGAAAACGACTGGTTAATGAGGGAAGTCAGAGGAGAATGGCCAGACTGGATCTGTGGGCGGAAACGCCTGGTTAATGAGGGAGGTCAGAGGAGAATGGCCAGACTGGTTCTGTGGGTGGAAACGCCTGGTTAATGAGAGAGGTCAGAGGAGAATGGCCAGACTGGATCTGTGGGTGAAAACCCCTGGTTAATGAGGGAGGTCTGAGGAGAATGTCCAGTCTGGTTCTGTGGGTGAAAACCCCTGGTTAATGAGGGAGGTCAGAGGAGAATGGCCAGACTGATTATGTGGGAGAAAACGCCTGGTCAATGAGGAAGGTCAGAGGAGAATGGCCAGACTGGTTCTGTGGGTGAAAACCCCTAGTTAATGAGGGAGGTCCGAGGAGAATGGCCAGACTGGTTCTATGGGTGAAAACGCCTGGTTAATGAGGGAGGTCAGAGGAGAATGGCCAGACTGCTTCTGTGGGTGAAAATCCATGGTTAATGAGTGAGGTCAGAGGAGAATGGCCAGACTGGTTCTGTGGGTGAAAACGCCTGGTTAATGAGGGAGGTCAGAGGAGAATGGCCAGACTGGTTCTGTGGGTGGAAACGCCTGGTTAATGAGAGAGGTCTGAGGAGAATGGCCAGACTGGATCTGTGGGTGAAAACGCCTGGTTAATGAGGGAGGTCAGAGGAGAATGGCCAGACTGATTATGTGGGAGAAAACGCCTGGTCAATGAGGAAGGTCAGAGGAGAATGGCCAGACTGGTTCTGTGGGTGAAAACCCCTAGTTAATGAGGGAGGTCCGAGGAGAATGGCCAGACTGGTTCTGTGCGTGAAAACGCCTGGTTAATGAGGGAGGTCAGAGGAGAATGGCCAGACTGCTTCTGTGGGTGAAAATCCATGGTTAATGAGTGAGGTCAGAGGAGAATGGCCAGACTGGTTCTGTGGGTGAAAACGCCTGGTTAATGAGGGAGGTCAGAGGAGAATGGCCAGACTGGTTCTGTGGGTGAAAACGCTTGGTTAATGAGGGCGGTCAGAGGAGAATGGCCAGACTGGTTCTCTGGGTGAAAACGACTGGTTAATGAGGGAGGTCAGAGGAAAATGGCCAGACTGGTTCTGTGGGTGAAAACGCCTGGTTAATGAGGGAGGTCAGAGGAGAATGGCCAGACTGATTATGTGGGAGAAAACGCCTGGTCAATGAGGAAGGTCAGAGGAGAATGGCCAGACTGGTTCTGTGGGTGAAAACCCCTAGTTAATGAGGGAGGTCCGAGGAGAATGGCCAGTCTGGTTCTGTGGGTGAAAACGCCTGGTTAATGAGGGAGGTCAGAGGAAAATGCCCAGACTGGTTCTGTGGGTGAAAACGCATGGTTAATGAGTGAAGTCAGAGGGGAATGGCCAGACTGGTTCTGTGGGTGAAAACGCCTGGTTAATGAGGGAGGTCAGAGGAGAATGGCAGGTCTGGTTCTGTGGGTGAAAACGCCTGGTTAATGAGGGAGGTCAGAGGAGAATGGCCAGACTGGTTCTGTGGGTGAAAACGCCAGTTTAATGAGGGAGGTCAGAGGAAAATGGCCAGACTGGTTCTGTGGGTGAAAACGCATGGTTAATGAGTGAAGTCAGAGGGGAATGGCCAGACTGGTTCTGTGGGTGAAAACGCCTGGTTAATGAGGGAGGTCAGAGGAGAATGGCCAGACTGGTTCTGTGGGTGAAATGCCTTGTTAATGAGAGAGGTCAGAGGAGAATGGCCAGACTGGTTCTGTGGGTGAAAACGCCTGGTAAATGAGAGAGGTCAGAGGAGAATGGCCAAACTGGTTCTGTGGGAGGAAACGCCTGGTTAATCAGGGAGGTCAGAGGAGAATGGCCAGACTGCTTCTGTGGGTGGAAACGCCTGGTTAATGAGGGAGGTCAGAGGAGAATGGCCAGACTGCTTCTTTGGGTGAAAACGCCTGGTTAATGAGGGAGGTCAGAGGAGAATGGCCAGACTGGTTCTGTGGGTGGAAACCCATGATTAATGAGGGAGGTCAGAGGAGATTGGCCAGACTGGTTCTGTGGGTGAAAATGCCTGGTAAATGAGAGAGGTCAGAGGAGAATGGCCAAACTGGTTCTGTGGGTGAAAACGCCTGGTTACTGAGGGAGGTCAGAGGAGAATGGCCAGACTGGTTCTGTGGGTGAAAACCCCTGCTTAATGAGGGAGGTCTGAGGAGAATGGCCAGACTGGTTCTGTGGGTGAAAACGCCTGGTTAATGAGGGTCAGAGGAGAGTGGCCAGTCTGGTTCTGTGGGTGAAAACGCCTGGTTAATCAGGGAGGTCAAAGGAGATTGGCCAGACTGGTTCTGTGGGTGGAAACACCTGGTTAATGAGGGAGGTCAGAGGAAAATGGCCAGACTGGTTCTGTGGGTGAAATGCCTTGTTAATGAGAGAGGTCAGAGGAGAATGGCCAGACTGGTTCTGTGGGTGAAAACCCCTGGTTAATGAGGGAGGTCAGAGGAGAATGGCCAGACTGGTTCTGTGGGTGAAAACGCCTGGTTAATGAGGGAGGTCAGAGGAGAACGGCCAGACGGGTTCTGTGGGTGAAAATGCCTCGTTAATGAGGGAGGTCAGAGGAGAATGGCCAGACTGGTTCTGAGGGTGAAAACGCTTGGTTAATGAGGGAGGTCAGAGGAAAATGGCCAGACTGGTTCTGTGGGCGAAAACCCCTGGTTAATGAGGGAGGTCAGAGGAGAATGGCCAGACTGGTTCTCTGGGTGAAAACGCCTGGTTAATGAGGGAGGTCAGAGGAGAATGGCCAGACTGCTTCTGTGGGTGGAAACGACTGGTTAATGAGGGAGGTCAGAGGAGAATGGCCAGACTGGTTCTGTTGGTGAAAACGCCTGGTTAATGAGGGAGGTCTGAGGAGAATGGCCAGACTGGTTCTGCGGGTGAAAAACCCTGGTTAATGAGGGAGGTCTGAGGAGAATGGCCAGACTGGTTCAGTGGGTGAAAACCCCTGGTTAATGAGGGAGGTCAGAGGAGAATGGCCAGACTGATTATGTGGGAGAAAACGCCTGCTTAATGAGGGAGGTCGGAGGAGAATGGCCAGACTGGTTCTGTGGGTGAAAACGCCTGGTTAATGAGGGAGGTCAGAGGAGAATGGCCAGACTGGTTCTGTGGGTGTAAACGCCTTGTTAATGAGGGAGGTCAGAGGAAAATGGCCAGACTGGTTCTGTGGGTGAAAACGACTGGTTAATGAGGGAAGTCAGAGGAGAATGGCCAGACTGGATCTGTGGGCGGAAACGCCTGGTTAATGAGGGAGGTCAGAGGAGAATGGCCAGACTGCTTCTGTGGGGGGAAACACCTGCTTAATGAGGGAGGTCTGAGGAGAATGGCCAGACTGATTTTGTTGGTGAGAACGCCTGGTTAATGTGGGAGGTCAGAGGAGAATGGCCAGACTGCTTCTGTGGGTGAAAACGCCTGGCTAATGAGGGAGGTCAGAGGAGAATGGCCAGACTGGTTCTGTGGGTGAAAGCGCCTGGTTAATGAGGGAGGTCAGAGGGGAATGGACAGACAGTTTCTGTGGGTAAAAATCCATGGTTAATGAGGGAGGTCAAAGGAGATTGGCCAGACTGGTTCTGTGGGTGAAAACGCCTGGTTAATGAGGGAGGTCAAAGGAAAATGGCCAGACTGGTTCTGTGCGTGAAAACGCTTGGTTAATGAGGGAGGTCAGAGGAAATTGGCCAGACTGGTTCTGTGGGTGAAAACCCCTGGTTAATGAGGGAAGTCAGAGGAGAATGGCCAGACTGGATCTGTGGGCGGAAACGGCTGTTTAATGAGGGAGGTCAGAGGAGAATGGCCAGACTGCTTCTGTGGGTGGAAACACCTGCTTAATGAGGGAGGTCTGAGGAGAATGGCCAGACTGGTTCTGTTGGTGAGAACGCTTGGTTAATGTGGGAGGTCAGAGGAGAATGGCCAGACTGGTTCTTTGGTTGAAAACGCTTGGTTAATGAGGGAGGTCAGAGGGGAATGGACAGACAGTTTCTGTGGGTGAAAATCCATGGTTAATGAGGTAGGTCAAAGGAGATTGGCCAGACTGGTTCTGTGGGTGAAAACGCCTGTTTAATGAGGGAGGTCAGAGGAGAATGGCCAGACTGGTTCTGTGGGTGAAAACGCTTGGTTAATGAGGGAGGTCAGAGGAAAATGGCCAGACTGGTTCTGTGGGTGAAAACCCCTGGTTAATGAGGGAGGTCAGAGGAGAATGGCCAGACTGCTTCTCTGGGTGAAAACGCCTGATTAATGAGGGAGGTCTGAGGATAATGGCCAGACTGGTTCTGTGGGTGAAAACCCCTCGTTAATGAGGGAGGTCTGAGGAGAATGGCCAGACTGGTTCTGTGGGTGAAAACCCCTGGTTAATGAGGGAGGTCAGAGGAGAATGGCCAGGCTGGTTCTGTGGGTGAAAACCCCTGGTTAATGAGGGAGGTCAGAGGAGAATGGCCAGACTGGTTCTGTGGGTGAAAACCCCTGGTTAATGAGGGAGGTCAGAGGAGAATGGCCAGTCTGGTTCTGTGGGTGGAAACGCCTGGTTAATGAGAGAGGTCAGAGGAGAATGGCCAGACTGGTTCTGTGGGTGAAAACCCCTGGTTAATGAGAGAGGTCAGAGGAGAATGGCCAGACTGGTTCTGTGGGTGAAAACGCCTGGTTAATGAGGAAGTTCAGAGGAGAATGGCCAGACTGGTTCTGTGGGTGAAAACCCCTAGTTAATGAGGGAGGTCCGAGGAGAATGGCCAGACTGGTTCTGTGGGTGAAAACGCCTGGTTAATGAGGGAGGTCAGAGGAGAATGGCCAGACTGCTTCTGTGGGTGAAAATCCATGGTTAATGAATGAGGTCAGAGGAGAATGGCCAGACTGGTTCTGTGGGTGAAAACGTCTGGTTAATGAGGGAGGTCAGAGGAGAATGGCCAGACTGGTTCTGTGGGTGAAAACGCTTGGTTAATGAGGGCGGTCAGAGGAGAATGGCCAGACTGGTTCTCTGGGTGAAAACGCCTGGTTAATGAGGGAGGTCAGAGGAAAATGGCCAGACTGGTTCTGTGGGTGAAAACGCCTGGTTAATGAGGGAGGTCAGAGGAGAATGGCCAGACTGATTATGTGGGAGAAAACGCCTGGTCAATGAGGAAGGTCAGAGGAGAATGGCCAGACTGGTTCTGTGGGTGAAAACCCCTAGTTAATGAGGGAGGTCCGAGGAGAATGGCCAGACTGGTTCTGTGGGTGAAAACGCCTGGTTAATGAGGGAGGTCAGAGGAAAATGCCCAGACTGGTTCTGTGGGTGAAAACGCATGGTTAATGAGTGAAGTCAGAGGGGAATGGCCAGACTGGTTCTGTGGGTGAAAACGCCTGGTTAATGAGGGAGGTCAGAGGAGAATGGCCAGTCTGGTTCTGTGGGTGAAAACGCCTGGTTAATGAGGGAGGTCAGAGGAGAATGGCCAGACTGGTTCTGTGGGTGAAAACGCCAGTTTAATGAGGGAGGTCAGAGGAAAATGGCCAGACTGGTTCTGTGGGTGAACACGCATGGTTAATGAGTGAAGTCAGAGGGGAATGGCCAGACTGGTTCTGTGGGTGAAAACGCCTGGTTAATGAGGGAGGTCAGAGGAGAATGGCCAGACTGGTTCTGTGGGTGAAATGCCTTGTTAATGAGAGAGGTCAGAGGAGAATGGCCAGACTGGTTCTGTGGGTGAAAACGCCTGGTAAATGAGAGAGGTCAGAGGAGAATGGCCAAACTGGTTCTGTGGGAGGAAACGCCTGGTTAATCAGGGAGGTCAGAGGAGAATGGCCAGACTGCTTCTGTGGGTGGAAACGCCTGGTTAATGAGGGAGGTCAGAGGAGAATGGCCAGACTGCTTCTTTGGGTGAAAACGCCTGGTTAATGACGGAGGTCAGAGGAGAATGGCCAGACTGGTTCTGTGGGTGGAAACCCATGATTAATGAGGGAGGTCAGAGGAGATTGGCCAGACTGGTTCTGTGGGTGAAAATGCCTGGTAAATGAGAGAGGTCAGAGGAGAATGGCCAAACTGGTTCTGTGGGTGAAAACGCCTGGTTACTGAGGGAGGTCAGAGGAGAATGGCCAGACTGGTTCTGTGGGTGAAAACCCCTGCTTAATGAGGGAGGTCTGAGGAGAATGGCCAGACTGGTTCTGTGGGTGAAAACGCCTGGTTAATGAGGGTCAGAGGAGAGTGGCCAGTCTGGTTCTGTGGGTGAAAACGCCTGGTTAATCAGGGAGGTCAAAGGAGATTGGCCAGACTGGTTCTGTGGGTGGAAACACCTGGTTAATGAGGGAGGTCAGAGGAAAATGGCCAGACTGGTTCTGTGGGTGAAATGCCTTGTTAATGAGAGAGGTCAGAGGAGAATGGCCAGACTGGTTCTGTGGGTGAAAACCCCTGGTTAATGAGGGAGGTCAGAGGAGAATGGCCAGACTGGTTCTGTGGGTGAAAACGCCTGGTTAATGAGGGAGGTCAGAGGAGAATGGCCAGACGGGTTCTGTGGGTGAAAATGCCTCGTTAATGAGGGAGGTCAGAGGAGAATGGCCAGACTGGTTCTGAGGGTGAAAACGCTTGGTTAATGAGGGAGGTCAGAGGAAAATGGCCAGACTGGTTCTGTGGGCGAAAACCCCTGGTCAATGAGGGAGGTCAGAGGAGAATGGCCAGACTGGTTCTCTGGGTGAAAACGCCTGGTTAATGAGGGAGGTCAGAGGAGAATGGCCAGACTGCTTCTGTGGGTGGAAACGACTGGTTAATGAGGGAGGTCAGAGGAGAATGGCCAGACTGGTTCTGTTGGTGAAAACGCCTGGTTAATGAGGGAGGTCTGAGGAGAATGGCCAGACTGGTTCTGCGGGTGAAAACCCCTGGTTAATGAGGGAGGTCTGAGGAGAATGGCCAGACTGGTTCAGTGGGTGAAAACCCCTGGTTAATGAGGGAGGTCAGAGGAGAATGGCCAGACTGATTATGTGGGAGAAAACGCCTGCTTAATGAGGGAGGTCGGAGGAGAATGGCCAGACTGATTCTGTGGGTGAAAACGCCTGGTTAATGAGGGAGGTCAGAGGAGAATGGCCAGACTGGTTCTGTGGGTGTAAACGCCTTGTTAATGAGGGAGGTCAGAGGAAAATGGCCAGACTGGTTCTGTGGGTGAAAACGACTGGTTAATGAGGGAAGTCAGAGGAGAATGGCCAGACTGGATCTGTGGGCGGAAACGCCTGGTTAATGAGGGAGGTCAGAGGAGAATGGCCAGACTGCTTCTGTGGGTGGAAACACCTGCTTAATGAGGGAGGTCTGAGGAGAATGGCCAGACTGGTTTTGTTGGTGAGAACGCCTGGTTAATGTGGGAGGTCAGAGGAGAATGGCCAGACTGGTTCTGTGGGTGAAAACGCCTGGCTAATGAGGGAGGTCAGAGGAGAATGGCCAGACTGGTTCTGTGGGTGAAAGCGCCAGGTTAATGAGGGAGGTCAGAGGGGAATGGACAGACAGTTTCTGTGGGTAAAAATCCATGGTTAATGAGGGAGGTCAAAGGAGATTGGCCAGACTGGTTCTGTGGGTGAAAACGCCTGGTTAATGAGGGAGGTCAGAGGAAAATGGCCAGACTGGTTCTGTGCGTGAAAACGCTTGGTTAATGAGGGAGGTCAGAGGAAAATGGCCAGACTGGTTCTGTGGGTGAAAACCCCTGGTTAATGAGGGAGGTCAGAGGAGATTGGCCAGACTGGTTCTGTGGGTCAAAACGACTGGTTAATGAGGGAAGTCAGAGGAGAATGGCCAGACTGGATCTGTGGGCGGAAACGGCTGGTTAATGAGGGAGGTCAGAGGAGAATGGCCAGACAGCTTCTGTGGGTGGAAACACCTGCTTAATGAGGGAGGTCTGAGGAGAATGGCCAGACTGGTTCTGTTGGTGAGAACGCCTGGTTAATGTGGGAGGTCAGAGGAGAATGGCCAGACTGGTTCTGTGGGTGAAAACGCCTGGTTAATGAGGGAGGTCAGAGGGGAATGGACAGACAGTTTCTGTGGGTGAAAATCCATGGTTAATGAGGTAGGTCAAAGGAGATTGGCCAGACTGGTTCTGTGGGTGAAAACGCCTGTTTAATGAGGGAGGTCAGAGGAGAATGGCCAGACTGGTTCTGTGGGTGAAAACGCTTGGTTAATGAGGGAGGTCAGAGGAAAATGGCCAGACTGGTTCTGTGGGTGAAAACCCCTGGTTAATGAGGGAGGTCAGAGGAGAATGGCCAGACTGCTTCTCTGGGTGAAAACGCTTGATTAATGAGGGAGGTCTGAGGATAATGGCCAGACTGGTTCTGTGGGTGAAAACCCCTCGTTAATCAGGGAGGTCTGAGGAGAATGGCCAGACTGGTTCTGTGGGTGAAAACCCCTGGTTAATGAGGGAGGTCAGAGGAGAATGGCCAGGCTGGTTCTGTGGTTGAAAACCCCTGGTTAATGACGGAGGTCAGAGGAGAATGGCCAGACTGGTTCTGTGGGTGAAAACCCCTGGTTAATGAGGGAGGTCAGAGGAGAATGGCCAGTCTGGTTCTGTGGGTGAAAACGCCTGGTTAATGAGGGAGGTCAGAGGAGAATGGCCAGACAGTTTCTGTGGGTGAAAATCCATGGTTAATGAGGTAGGTCAAAGGAGATTGGCCAGACTGGTTCTGTGGGTGAAAACGCCTGTTTAATGAGGGAGGTCAGAGGAGAATGGCCAGACTGGTTCTGTGGGTGAAAACGCTTGGTTAATGAGGGAGGTCAGAGGAAAATGGCCAGACTGGTTCTGTGGGTGAAAACCCCTGGTTAATGAGGGAGGTCAGAGGAGAATGGCCAGACTGCTTCTCTGGGTGAAAACGCTTGATTAATGAGGGAGGTCTGAGGATAATGGCCAGACTGGTTCTGTGGGTGAAAACCCCTCGTTAATCAGGGAGGTCTGAGGAGAATGGCCAGACTGGTTCTGTGGGTGAAAACCCCTGGTTAATGAGGGAGGTCAGAGGAGAATGGCCAGGCTGGTTCTGTGGTTGAAAACCCCTGGTTAATGACGGAGGTCAGAGGAGAATGGCCAGACTGGTTCTGTGGGTGAAAACCCCTGGTTAATGAGGGAGGTCAGAGGAGAATGGCCAGTCTGGTTCTGTGGGTGAAAACGCCTGGTTAATGAGGGAGGTCAGAGGAGAATGGCCAGACTGGTTCTGTGGGTGAAAACGCCTGGTTAATGAGGGAGGTCAGAGGAGAATGGCCAGACTGGTTCTGTGGGTGAAAACGCCTGGTTAATGAGGGAGGTCAGAGGAGAATGGCCAGACTGGTTCTGTGGGCGAAAACCCCTGGTTAATGAGGGAGGTCAGAAGAGAATGGCCAGACTGGTTCTCTGGGTGAAAACGCCTGGTTAATGAGGGAGGTCAGAGGAGAATGGCCAGACTGCTTCTGTGGGTGGAAACGACTGGTTAATGAGGGAGGTCAGAGGAGAATGGCCAGACTGGTTCTGTTGGTGAAAACGCCTGGTTAATGAGGGAGGTCTGAGGAGAATGGCCAGACTGGTTCTGCGGGTGAAAACCCCTGGTTAATGAGGGAGGTCTGAGGAGAATGGCCAGACTGGTTCAGTGGGTGAAAACCCCTGGTTAATGAGGGAGGTCAGAGGAGAATGGCCAGACTGATTATGTGGGAGAAAACGCCTGCTTAATGAGGGAGGTCGGAGGAGAATGGCCAGACTGGTTCTGTGGGTGAAAACGCCTGGTTAATGAGGGAGGTCAGAGGAGAATGGCCAGACTGGTTCTGTGGGTGTAAACGCCTTGTTAATGAGGGAGGTCAGAGGAAAATGGCCAGACTGGTTCTGTGGGTGAAAACGACTGGTTAATGAGGGAAGTCAGAGGAGAATGGCCAGACTGGATCTGTGGGCGGAAACGCCTGGTTAATGAGGGAGGTCAGAGGAGAATGGCCAGACTGCTTCTGTGGGTGGAAACACCTGCTTAATGAGGGAGGTCTGAGGAGAATGGCCAGACTGGTTTTGTTGGTGAGAACGCCTGGTTAATGTGGGAGGTCAGAGGAGAATGGCCAGACTGGTTCTGTGGGTGAAAACGCCTGGCTAATGAGGGAGGTCAGAGGAGAATGGCCAGACTGGTTCTGTGGGTGAAAGCGCCTGGTTAATGAGGGAGGTCAGAGGGGAATGGACAGACAGTTTCTGTGGGTAAAAATCCATGGTTAATGAGGGAGGTCAAAGGAGATTGGCCAGTCTGGTTCTGTGGGTGAAAACGCCTGGTTGATGAGGGGGGTCAGAGGAAAATGGCCAGACTGGTTCTGTGCGTGAAAACGCTTGGTTAATGAGGGAGGTCAGAGGAAAATGGCCAGACTGGTTCTGTGGGTGAAAACCCCTGGTTAATGAGGGAGGTCAGAGGAGATTGGCCAGACTGGTTCTGTGGGTGAAAACGACTGGTTAATGAGGGAAGTCAGAGGAGAATGGCCAGACTGGATCTGTGGGCGGAAACGGCTGGTTAATGAGGGAGGTCTGAGGAGAATGGCCAGACTGGTTCTGTTGGTGAGAACGCCTGGTTAATGTGGGAGGTCAGAGGAGAATGGCCAGACTGGTTCTGTGGGTGAAAACGCCTGGTTAATGAGGGAGGTCAGAGGGGAATGGACAGACAGTTTCTGTGGGTGAAAATCCATGGTTAATGAGGTAGGTCAAAGGAGATTGGCCAGACTGGTTCTGTGGGTGAAAACGCCTGTTTAATGAGGGAGGTCAGAGGAGAATGGCCAGACTGGTTCTGTGGGTGAAAACGCTTGGTTAATGAGGGAGGTCAGAGGATAATGGCCAGACTGGTTCTGTGGGTGAAAACCCCTGGTTAATGAGGGAGGTCAGAGGAGAATGGCCAGACTGCTTCTCTGGGTGAAAACCCCTGGTTAATGAGGGAGGTCAGAGGAGAATGGCCAGGCTGGTTCTGTGGGTGAAAACCCCTGGTTAATGAGGGAGGTCAGAGGAGAATGGCCAGACTGGTTCTGTGGGTGAAAACCCCTGGTTAATGAGGGAGGTCAGAGGAGAATGGCCAGGCTGGTTCTGTGGGTGAAAACCCCTGGTTAATGAGGGAGGTCAGAGGAGAATGGCCAGACTGGTTCTGTGGGTGAAAACCCCTGGTTAATGAGGGAGGTCAGAGGAGAATGGCCAGTCTGGTTCTGTGGGTGAAAACGCCTGGTTAATGAGGGAGGTCAGAGGAGAATGGCCAGACTGGTTCTGTGGGTGAAAACGCCTGGTTAATGAGGGAGGTCAGAGGAGAATGGCCAGACTGGTTCTGTGGGTGAAAACGCCTGGTTAATGAGGGAGGTCAGAGGAGAATGGCCAGACTGGTTCTGTGGGTGAAAACGCCTGGTTAATGAGGGAGGTCAGAGGGGAATGGCCAGACAGTTTCTGTGGGTGAAAATCCATGGTTAATGAGGGAGGTCAGAGGAAAATGGCCAGACTGGTTCTGTGGGTGAAAACCCCTGGTTAATGAGGGAGGTCAGAGGAGAATGGCCAGACTGGTTCTCTGGGTGAAAACGCCTGGTTAATGAGGGAGGTCAGAGGAAAATGGCCAGACTGGTTCTGTGGGTGAAAACGCCTGGTTAATGAGAGAGGTCAGAGGAGAATGGCCAGACTGGTACTGTGGGTGGAAACGCCTGGTTAATGAGGGAGGTCAGAGGAGAATGGCCAGACTGGATCTGTGTGCGGAAACGCCTGGTTAATGAGGGAGGTCTGAGCAGAATGGCCAGACTGGTTCTGTTGGTGAGAATGCCAGGTTAATGAGGGAGGTCAGAGGAGAGTGGCCAGACTGGTTCTGTGGCTGAAAGCGCCTGGTTAATGAGGGAGGTCAGAGGGGAATGGCCAGACAGTTTCTGTGGGTGAAAATCCATGGTTAATGAGAGAGGTCAGAGGAGAATGGCCAGACTGGTTCTGTGGGTGAAAACCCCTGGTTGATGAGGGAGGTCAGAAGAGAATGGCCAGACTGATTATGTGGGAGAAAACGCCTGGTCAATGAGGAAGGTCAGAGGAGAATGGCCAGACTGGTTCTGTGGGTGAAAACCCCTAGTTAATGAGGGAGGTCCGAGGAGAATGGCCAGACTGGTTCTGTGGGTGAAAACGCCTGGTTAATGAGGGAGTTCAGAGGAGAATGGCCAGACTGCTTCTGTGGGTGAAAATCCATGGTTAATGAGTGAGGTCAGAGGAGAATGGCCAGACTGGTTCTGTGGGTGAAAACGCCTGGTTAATGAGGGAGGTCAGAGGAGAATGGCCAGACTGGTTCTGTGGGTGAAAACGCTTGGTTAATGAGGGAGGTCAGAGGAGAATGGCCAGACTGGTTCTCTGGGTGAAAACGCCTGGTTAATGAGGGAGGTCAGAGGAAAATGGCCAGACTGGTTCTGTGGGTGAAAACGCCTGGTTAATGAGGGAGGTCAGAGGAGAATGGCCAGACTGATTATGTGGGAGAAAACGCCTGGTCAATGAGGAAGGTCAGAGGAGAATGGCCAGACTGGTTCTGTGGGTGAAAACCCCTAGTTAATGAGGGAGGTCCGAGGAGAATGGCCAGACTGGTTCTGTGGGTGAAAACGCCTGGTTAATGAGGGAGGTCAGAGGAAAATGCCCAGACTGGTTCTGTGGGTGAAAACGCATGGTTAATGAGTGAAGTCAGAGGGGAATGGCCAGACTGGTTCTGTGGGTGAAAACGCCTGGTTAATGAGGGAGGTCAGAGGAGAATGGCCAGACTGGTTCTGTGGGTGAAAACGCCAGTTTAATGAGGGAGGTCAGATGAAAATGGCCAGACTGGTTCTGTGGGTGAAAACGCATGGTTAATGAGTGAAGTCAGAGGGGAATGGCCAGACTGGTTCTGTGGGTGAAAACGCCGGGTTAATGAGGGAGGTCAGAGGAGAATGGCCAGACTGGTTCTGTGGGTGAAATGCCTTGTTAATGAGAGAGGTCAGAGGAGAATGGCCAAACTGGTTCTGTGGGAGGAAACGCCTGGTTAATCAGGGAGGTCAGAGGAGAATGGCCAGACTGCTTCTGTGGGTGGAAACGCCTGGTTAATGAGGGAGGTCAGAGGAGAATGGCCAGACTGCTTCTTTGGGTGAAAACGCCTGGTTAATGAGGGAGGTCAGAGGAGAATGGCCAGACTGGTTCTGTGGGTGGAAACCCATGATTAATGAGGGAGGTCAGAGGAGATTGGCCAGACTGGTTCTGTGGGTGAAAATGCCTGGTAAATGAGAGAGGTCAGAGGAGAATGGCCAAACTGGTTCTGTGGGTGAAAACGCCTGGTTACTGAGGGAGGTCAGAGGAGAATGGCCAGACTGGTTCTGTGGGTGAAAACGCCTGCTTAATGAGGGAGGTCTGAGGAGAATGGCCAGACTGGTTCTGTGGGTGAAAACCCCTGCTTAATGAGGGAGCTCTGAGGAGAATGGCCAGACTGGTTCTGTGGGTGAAAACGCCTGGTTAATGAGGGTCAGAGGAGAGTGGCCAGTCTGGTTCTGTGGGTGAAAACGCCTGGTTAATCAGGGAGCTCAAAGGAGATTGGCCAGACTGGTTCTGTGGGTGGAAACACCTGGTTAATGAGGGAGGTCAGAGGAAAATGGCCAGACTGGTTCTGTGGGTGAAATGCCTTGTTAATGAGAGAGGTCAGAGGAGAATGGCCAGACTGGTTCTGTGGGTGAAAAGCCCTGGTTAATGAGGGAGGTCAGAGGAGAATGGCCAGACTGGTTCTGTGGGTGAAAACGCCTGGTTAATGAGGGAGGTCAGAGGAGAATGGCCAGACGGGTTCTGTGGGTGAAAATGCCTCGTTAATGAGGGAGGTCAGAGGAGAATGGCCAGACTGGTTCTGAGGGTGAAAACGCTTGGTTAATGAGGGAGGTCAGAGGAAAATGGCCAGACTGGTTCTGTGGGCGAAAACCCCTGGTTAATGAGGGAGGTCAGAGGAGAATGGCCAGACTGGTTCTCTGGGTGAAAACGCCTGGTTAATGAGGGAGGTCAGAGGAGAATGGCCAGACTGCTTCTGTGGGTGGAAACGACTGGTTAATGAGGGAGGTCAGAGGAGAATGGCCAGACTGGTTCAGTGGGTGAAAACCCCTGGTTAATGAGGGAGGTCAGAGGAGAATGGCCAGACTGATTATGTGGGAGAAAAAGCCTGCTTGATGAGGGAGGACGGAGGAGATTGGCCAGACTGGTTCTGTGGGTTAAAACGCCTGGTTAATGAGGGAGGTCAGAGGAGAATGGCCAGACTGGTTCTGTGGGTGTAAACGCCTGGTTAATGAGGGAGGTCAGAGGAAAATGGCCAGACTGGTTCTGTGGGTGAAAACGACTGGTTAATGAGGGAAGTCAGAGGAGAATAGCCAGACTGGATCTGTGGGCGGAAACGCCTGGTTAATGAGGGAGGTCAGAGGAGAATGGCCAGACTGCTTCTGTGGGTGGAAACACCTGCTTAATGAGGGAGGTCTGAGGAGAATGGCCAGACTGGTTTTGTTGGTGAGAACGCCTGGTTAATGTGGGAGGTCAGAGGAGAATGGCCAGACTGGTTCTGTGGGTGAAAACGCCTGGCTAATGAGGGAGGTCAGAGGAGAATGGCCAGACTGGTTCTGTGGGTAAAAATCCATGGATAATGAGGGAGGTCAAAGGAGATTGGCCAGACTGGTTCTGTGGGTGAAAACGCCTGGTTAATGAGGGAGGTCAGAGGAAAATGGCCAGATTGGTTCTGTGCGTGAAAACGCTTGGTTAATGAGGGAGGTCAGAGTAAAATGGCCAGACTGGTTCTGTGGGTGAAAACCCCTGGTTAATGAGGGAGGTCAGAGGAGATTGGCCAGACTGGTTCTGTGGGTGAAAACGACTGGTTAATGAGGGAAGTCAGAGGAGAATGGCCAGACTGGATCTGTGGGCGGAAACGGCTGGTTAATGAGGGAGGTCAGAGGAGAATGGCCAGACTGCTTCTGTGGGTGGAAACACCTGCTTAATGAGGGAGGTCTGAGGAGAATGGCCAGACTGGTTCTGTTGGTGAGAACGCCTGGTTAATGTGGGAGGTCAGAGGAGAATGGCCAGACTGGTTCTGTGGGTGAAAACGCCTGGTTAATGAGGGAGGTCAGAGGGGAATGGACAGACAGTTTCTGTGGGTGAAAATCCATGGTTAATGAGGTAGGTCAAAGGAGATTGGCCAGACTGTTTCTGTGGGTGAAAACGCCTGTTTAATGAGGGAGGTCAGAGGAGAATGGCCAGACTGGTTCTGTGGGTGAAAACGCTTGGTTAATGAGGGAGGTCAGAGGAAAATGGCCAGACTGGTTCTGTGGGTGAAAACCCCTGGTTAATGAGGGAGGTCAGAGGAGATTGGCCAGACTGGTTCTGTGGGTGAAAACGCCTGGTTAATGAGGGAGGTCAGAGGAGAATGGCCAGACTGGTTCTGTGGGTGAAAGCGCATGGTTAATGAGTGAAGTCAGAGGAGAATGGCCAGACTGGTTCTGTGGGTGAAAACGCCAGTTTAATGAGGGAGGTCAGAGGAAAATGGCCAGACTGGTTCTGTGGGTGAAAACGCATGGTTAATGAGTGAAGTCAGAGGGGAATGGCCAGACTGGTTCTGTGGGTGAAAACGCCTGGTTAATGAGGGAGGTCAGAGGAGAATGGCCAGACTGGTTCTGTGGGTGAAATGCCTTGTTAATGAGAGAGGTCAGAGGAGAATGGCCAGACTGGTTCTGTGGGTGAAAACGCCTGGTAAATGAGAGAGGTCAGAGGAGAATGGCCAAACTGGTTCTGTGGGAGGAAACGCCTGGTTAATCAGGGAGGTCAGAGGAGAATGGCCAGACTGCTTCTGTGGGTGGAAACGCCTGGTTAATGAGGGAGGTCAGAGGAGAATGGCCAGACTGCTTCGTTGGGTGAAAACGCCTGGTTAATGAGGGAGGTCAGAGGAGAATGGCCAGACTGGTTCTGTGGGTGGAAACCCATGATTAATGAGGGAGGTCAGAGGAGATTGGCCAGACTGGTTCTGTGGGTGAAAATGCCTGGTAAATGAGAGAGGTCAGAGGAGAATGGCCAAACTGGTTCTGTGGGTGAAAACGCCTGGTTACTGAGGGAGGTCAGAGGAGAATGGCCAGACTGGTTCTGTGGGTGAAAACGCCTGCTTAATGAGGGAGGTCTGAGGAGAATGGCCAGACTGGTTCTGTGGGTGAAAACCCCTGCTTAATGTGGGAGGTCTGAGGAGAATGGCCAGACTGGTTCTGTGGGTGAAAACGCCTGGTTAATGAGGGTCAGAGTAGAGTGGCCAGTCTGGTTCTGTGGGTGAAAACGCCTGGTTAATCAGGGAGGTCAAAGGAGATTGGCCAGACTGGTTCTGTGGGTGGAAACACCTGGTTAATGAGGGAGGTCAGAGGAAAATGGCCAGACTGGTTCTGTGGGTGAAATGCCTTGTTAATGAGAGAGGTCAGAGGAGAATGGCCAGACTGGTTCTGTGGGTGAAAACCCCTGGTTAATGAGTGAGGTCAGAGGAGAATGGCCAGACTGGTTCTGTGGGTGAAAACGCCTGGTTAATGAGGGAGGTCAGAGGAGAATGGCCAGACGGGTTCTGTGGGTGAAAATGCCTCGTTAATGAGGGAGGTCAGAGGAGAATGGCCAGACTGGTACTGAGGGTGAAAACGCTTGGTTAATGAGGGAGGTCAGAGGAAAATGGCCAGACTGGTTCTGTGGGCGAAAACCCCTGGTTAATGAGGGAGGTCAGAGGAGAATGGCCAGACTGGTTCTCTGGGTGAAAACGCCTGGTTAATGAGGGAGGTCAGAGGAGAATGGCCAGACTGCTTCTGTGGGTGGAAACGACTGGTTAATGAGGGAGGTCAGAGGAGAATGGCCAGACTGGTTCTGTTGGTGAAAACGCCTGGTTAATGAGGGAGGTCTGAGGAGAATGGCCAGACTGGTTCTGCGGGTGAAAACCCCTGGTTAATGAGGGAGGTCTGAGGAGAATGGCCAGACTGGTTCAGTGGGTGAAAACCCCTGGTTAATGAGGGAGGTCAGAGGAGAATGGCCAGACTGATTATGTGGGAGAAAACGCCTGCTTAATGAGGGAGGTCGGAGGAGAATGGCCAGACTGGTTCTGTGGGTGAAAACGCCTGGTTAATGAGGGAGGTCAGAGGAGAATGGCCAGACTGGTTCTGTGGGTGTAAACGCCTGGTTAATGAGGGAGGTCAGAGGAAAATGGCCAGACTGGTTCTGTGTGTGAAAACGACTGGTTAATGAGGGAAGTCAGAGGAGAATGGCCAGACTGGATCTGTGGGCGGAAACGCCTGGTTAATGAGGGAGGTCAGAGGAGAATGGCCAGACTGCTTCTGTGGGTGGAAACACCTGCTTAATGAGGGATGTCTGAGGAGAATGGCCTGACTGGTTTTGTTGGTGAGAACGCGTGGTTAATGTGGGAGGTCAGAGGAGAATGGCCAGACAGGTTCTGTGGGTGAAAACGCCTGGCTAATGAGGGAGGTCAGAGGAGAATGGCCAGACTGGTTCTGTGGGTAAAAATCCATGGTTAATGAGGGAGGTCAAAGGAGATTGGCCAGACTGGTTCTGTGGGTGAAAACGCCTGGTTAATGAGGGAGGTCAGAGGAAAATGGCCAGACTGGTTCTGTGCGTGAAAACGCTTGGTTAATGAGGGAGGTCAGAGGAAAATGGCCAGACTGGTTCTGTGGGTGAAAACCCCTGGTTAATGAGGGAGGTCAGAGGAGATTGGCCAGACTGGTTCTGTGGGTGAAAACGACTGGTTAATGAGGGAAGTCAGAGGAGAATGGCCAGACTGGATCTGTGGGCGGAAACGGCTGGTTAATGAGGGAGGTCAGAGGAGAATGGCCAGACTGCTTCTGTGGGTGGAAACACCTGCTTAATGAGGGAGGTCTGAGGAGAATGGCCAGACTGGTTCTGTTGGTGAGAACGCCTGGTTAATGTGGGAGATCAGAGGAGAATGGCCAGACTGGTTCTGTGGGTGAAAACGCCTGGTTAATGAGGGAGGTCAGAGGGGAATGGACAGAAAGTTTCTGTGGGTGAAATTCCATGGTTAATGAGGTAGGTCAAAGGAGATTGGCCAGACTGGTTCTGTGGGTGAAAACGCCTGTTTAATGAGGGAGGTCAGAGGAGAATGGCCAGACTGGTTCTGTGGGTGAAAACGCTTGGTAAATGAGGGAGGTCAGAGGAAAATGGCCAGACTGGTTCTGTGGGTGAAAACCCCTGGTTAATGAGGGAGGTCAGAGGAGATTGGCCAGACTGGTTCTGTGGGTGAAAACGACTGGTTAATGAGGGAAGTCAGAGGAGAATGGCCAGACTTGTTCTGTAGGTGAAAACCCCTAGTTAATGAGGGAGGTCCGAGGAGAATGGCCAGACTGGTTCTGTGGGTGAAAACGCCTGGTTAATGAGGGAGGTCAGAGGAGAATGGCCAGACTGGTTCTGTGGGTGAAAACGCCTGGTTAATGAGGGAGGTCAGAGGAAAATGGCCAGACTGGTTCGGTGGGTGAAAACGCCTGGTTAATGAGGGAGGTCAGAGGAGAGTGGCCAGACTGGTTCTGTGGCTGAAAGCGCCTGGTTAATGAGGGAGGTCAGAGGCGAATGGCCAGACAGTTTCTGTGGGTGAAAATCCATGGTTAATGAGTGAGGTCAGAGGAGAGTGGCCAGACTGGTTCTGTGGGTGAAAACGCCTGGTTAATGAGGGAGGTCAGAGGAGAATGGCCAGACTGCTTCTGTGGGTGAAAATCCATGGTTAATGAGTGAGGTCAGAGGAGAATGGCCAGACTGGTTCTGTGGGTGAAAACGCCTGGTTAATGAGGGAGGTCAGAGGAGAATGGCCAGACTGGTTCTGTGGGTGAAAACGCTTGGTTAATGAGGGAGGTCAGAGGAGAATGGCCAGACTGGTTCTCTGGGTGAAAACGCCTGGTTAATGAGGGAGGTCAGAGGAAAATGGCCAGACTGGTTCTGTGGGTGAAAACGCCTGGTTAATGAGAGAGGTCAGAGGAGAATGGCCAGACTGGTTCTGTGGGTGAAAACGACTGGTTAATGAGGGAAGTCAGAGGAGTATGGCCAGACTGTATCTGTGGGCGGAAACACCTGGTTAATGAGGGAGGTCAGAGGAGAATGGCCAGACTGGTTCTGTGGGTGGAAACGCCTAGTTAATGAGAGAGGTCAGAGGAGAATGGCCAGACTGGATCTGTGGGTGAAAACCCCTGGTTAATGAGGGAGGTCTGAGGAGAATGGCCAGACTGGTTCAGTGGGTGAAAACCCCTGGTTAATGAGGGAGGTCAGAGGAGAATGGCCAGACTGATTATGTGGGAGAAAACGCCTGCTTAATGAGGGAGGTCGGAGGAGAATGGCCAGACTGGTTCTGTGGGTGAAAACGCCTGGTTAATGAGGGAGGTCAGAGGAGAATGGCCAGACTGCTTCTGTGGGTGTAAACGCCTGGTTAATGAGGGAGGTCAGAGGAAAATGGCCAGACTGGTTCTGTGGGTGAAAACGACTGGTTAATGAGGGAAGTCAGAGGAGAATGGCCAGACTGGATCTGTGGGCGGAAACGCCTGGTTAATGAGGGAGGTCAGAGGAGAATGGCCAGACTGCTTCTGTGGGTGGAAACACCTGCTTAATGAGGGAGGTCTGAGGAGAATGGCCTGACTGGTTTTGTTGGTGAGAACGCCTGGTTAATGTGGGAGGTCAGAGGAGAATGGCCAGACTGGTTCTGTGGGTGAAAACGCCTGGCTAATGAGGGAGGTCAGAGGAGAATGGCCAGACTGGTTCTGTGGGTAAAAATCCATGGTTAATGAGGGAGGTCAAAGGAGATTGGCCAGACTGGTTCTGTGGGTGAAAACGCCTGGTTAATGAGGGAGGTCAGAGGAAAATGGCCAGACTGGTTCTGTGCGTGAAAACGCTTGGTTAATGAGGGAGGTCAGAGGAAAATGGCCTGACTGGTTCTGTGGGTGAAAACCCCTGGTTAATGAGGGAGGTCAGAGGAGATTGGCCAGACTGGTTCTGTGGGTGAAAACGACTGGTTAATGAGGGAAGTCAGAGGAGAATGGCCAGACTGGATCTGTGGGCGGAAACGGCTGGTTAATGAGGGAGGTCAGAGGAGAATGGCCAGACTGCTTCTGTGGGTGGAAACACCTGCTTAATGAGGGAGGTCTGAGGAGAATGGCCAGACTGGTTCTGTTGGTGAGAACGCCTGGTTAATGTGGGAGGTCAGGGGAGAATGGCCAGACTGGTTCTGTGGGTGAAAACGCCTGGTTAATGAGGGAGGTCAGAGGGGAATGGACAGACAGTTTCTGTGGGTGAAATTCCATGGTTAATGAGGTAGGTCAAAGGAGATTGGCCAGACTGGTTCTGTGGGTGAAAACGCCTGTTTAATGAGGGAGGTCAGAGGAGAATGGCCAGACTGGTTCTGTTGGTGAAAACGCTTGGTTAATGAGGGAGGTCAGAGGAAAATGGCCAGACTGGTTCTGTGGGTGAAAACCCCTGGTTAATGAGGGAGGTCAGAGGAGATGGGCCAGACTGGTTCTGTGGGTGAAAACGACTGGTTAATGAGGGAAGTCAGAGGAGAATGGCCAGACTTGTTCTGTGGGTGAAAACCCCTAGTTAATGAGGGAGGTCCGAGGAGAATGGCCAGACTGGTTCTGTGGGTGAGAACGCCTGGTTAATGAGGGAGGTCAGAGGAGAATGGCCAGACTGGTTCTGTGGGTGAAAACGCCTGGTTAATGAGGGAGGTCAGAGGAAAATGGCCAGACTGGTTCGGTGGGTGAAAACGCCTGGTTAATGAGGGAGGTCAGAGGAGAGTGGCCAGACTGGTTCTGTGGCTGAAAGCGCCTGGTTAATGAGGGAGGTCAGAGGGGAATGGCCAGACAGTTTCTGTGGGTGAAAATCCATGGTTAATGAGTGAGGTCAGAGGAGAATGGCCAGACTGGTTCTGTGGGTGAAAACGCCTGGTTAATGAGGGAGGTCAGAGGAGAATGGCCAGACTGCTTCTGTGGGTGAAAATCCATGGTTAATGAGTGAGGTCAGAGGAGAATGGCCAGACTGGTTCTGTGGGTGAAAACGCTTGGTTAATGAGGGAGGTCAGAGGAGAATGGCCAGACTGGTTCTCTGGGTGAAAACGCCTGGTTAATGAGGGAGGTCAGAGGAAAATGGCCAGACTGGTTCTGTGGGTGGAAACGCCTAGTTAATCAGAGAGGTCAGAGGAGAATGGCCAGACTGGATCTGTGGGTGAAAACCCCTGGTTAATGAGGGAGGTCTGAGGAGAATGGCCAGACTGGTTCAGTGGGTGAAAACCCCTGGTTAATGAGGGAGGTCAGAGGAGAATGGCCAGACTGATTATGTGGGAGAAAACGCCTGCTTAATGAGGGAGGTCGGAGGAGAATGGCCAGACTGGTTCTGTGGGTGAAAACGCCTGGTTAATGAGGGAGGTCAGAGGAGAATGGCCAGACTGGTTCTGTGGGTGTAAACGCCTGGTTAATGAGGGAGGTCAGAGGAAAATGGCCAGACTGGTTCTGTTGGTGAAAACGACTGGTTAATGAGGGAAGTCAGAGGAGAATGGCCAGACTGGATCTGTGGGCGGAAACGCCTGGTTAATGAGGGAGGTCAGAGGAGAATGGCCAGACTGCTTCTGTGGGTGGAAACACCTGCTTAATGAGGGAGGTCTGAGGAGAATGGCCTGACTGGTTTTGTTGGTGAGAACGCCTGGTTAATGTGGGAGGTCAGAGGAGAATGGCCAGACTGGTTCTGTGGGTGAAAACGCCTGGCTAATGAGGGAGGTCAGAGGAGAATGGCCAGACTGGTTCTGTGGGTAAAAATCCATGGTTAATGAGGGAGGTCAAAGGAGATTGGCCAGACTGGTTCTGTGGGTGAAAACGCCTGGTTAATGAGGGAGGTCAGAGGAAAATGGCCAGACTGGTTCTGTGCGTGAAAACGCTTGGTTAATGAGGGAGGTCAGAGGAAAATGGCCAGACTGGTTCTGTGGGTGAAAACCCCTGGTTAATGAGGGAGGTCAGAGGAGATTGGCCAGACTGGTTCTGTGGGTGAAAACGACTGGTTAATGAGGGAAGTCAGAGGAGAATGGCCAGACTGGATCTGTGGGCGGAAACGGCTGGTTAATGAGGGAGGTCAGAGGAGAATGGCCAGACTGCTTCTGTGGGTGGAAACACCTGCTTAATGAGGGAGGTCTGAGGAGAATGGCCAGACTGGTTCTGTTGGTGAGAACGCCTGGTTAATGTGGGAGGTCAGAGGAGAATGGCCAGACTGGTTCTGTGGGTGAAAACGCCTGGTTAATGAGGGAGGTCAGAGGGGAATGGACAGACAGTTTCTGTGGGTGAAATTCCATGGTTAATGAGGTAGGTCAAAGGAGATTGGCCAGACTGGTTCTGTGGGTGAAAACGCCTGTTTAATGAGGGAGATCAGAAGAGAATTGCCAGACTGGTTCTGTGGGTGAAAACGCTTGGTTAATGAGGGAGGTCAGAGGAAAATGGCCAGACTGGTTCTGTGGGTGAAAACCCTTGGTTAATGAGGGAGATCAGAGGAGATTGGCCAGACTGGTTCTTTGGGTGAAAACGACTGGTTAATGAGGGAAGTCAGAGGAGAATGGCCAGACTTGTTCTGTGGGTGAAAACCCCTAGTTAATGAGGGAGGTCCGAGGAGAATGGCCAGACTGGTTCTGTGGGTGAAAACGCCTGGTTAATGAGGGAGGTCAGATTAGAATGGCCAGACTGGTTCTGTGGGTGAAAACGCCTGGTTAATGAGGGAGGTCAGAGGAAAATGGCCAGACTGGTTCGGTGGGTGAAAACGCCTGGTTAATGAGGGAGGTCAGAGGAGAGTGGCCAGACTGGTTCTGTGGGTGAAAACCCCTGGTTAATGAGGGAGGTCAGAGGGGAATGGCCAGACTGATTATGTGGGAGAAAACGCCTGCTTAATGAGGGAGGTCGGAGGAGAATGGCCAGACTGGTTCTGTGGGTGAAAACGCCTGGTTAATGAGGGAGGTCAGAGGAGAATGGCCAGACTGGTTCTGTGGGTGTAAACGCCTGGTTAATGAGGGAGGTCAGAGGAAAATGGCCAGACTGGTTCTGTGGGTGAAAACGACTGGTTAATGAGGGAAGTCAGAGGAGAATGGCCAGACTGGATCTGTGGGCGGAAACGCCTGGTTAATGAGGGAGGTCAGAGGAGAATGGCCAGACTGCTTCTGTGGGTGGAAACACCTGCTTAATGAGGGAGGTCTGAGGAGAATGGCCTGACTGGTTTTGTTGGTGAGAACGCCTGGTTAATGTGGGAGGTCAGAGGAGAATGGCCAGACTGGTTCTGTGGGTGAAAACGCCTGGCTAATGAGGGAGGTCAGAGGAGAATGGCCAGACTGGTTCTGTGGGTAAAAATCCATGGTTAATGAGGGAGGTCAAAGGAGATTGGCCAGACTGGTTCTGTGGGTGAAAACGCCTGGTTAATGAGGGAGGTCAGAGGAAAATGGCCAGACTGGTTCTGTGCGTGAAAACGCTTGGTTAATGAGGGAGGTCAGAGGAAAATGGCCAGACTGGTTCTGTGGGTGAAAACCCCTGGTTAATGAGGGAGGTCAGAGGAGATTGGCCAGACTGGTTCTGTGGGTGAAAACGACTGGTTAATGAGGGAAGTCAGAGGAGAATGGCCAGACTGGATCTGTGGGCGGAAACGGCTGGTTCATGAGGGAGGTCAGAGGAGAATGGCCAGACTGCTTCTGTGGGTGGAAACACCTGCTTAATGAGGGAGGTCTGAGGAGAATGGCCAGACTGGTTCTGTTGGTGAGAACGCCTGGTTAATGTGGGAGGTCAGAGGAGAATGGCCAGACTGGTTCTGTGGGTGAAAACGCCTGGTTAATGAGGGAGGTCAGAGGGGAATGGACAGACAGTTTCTGTGGGTGAAATTCCATGGTTAATGAGGTAGGTCAAAGGAGATTGGCCAGACTGGTTCTGTGGGTGAAAACGCCTGTTTAATGAGGGAGATCAGAAGAGAATTGCCAGACTGGTTCTGTGGGTGAAAACGCTTGGTTAATGAGGGAGGTCAGAGGAAAATGGCCAGACTGGTTCTGTGGGTGAAAACCCCTGGTTAATGAGGGAGATCAGAGGAGATTGGCCAGACTGGTTCTTTGGGTGAAAACGACTGGTTAATGAGGGAAGTCAGAGGAGAATGGCCAGACTTGTTCTGTGGGTGAAAACCCCTAGTTAATGAGGGAGGTCCGAGGAGAATGGCCAGACTGGTTCTGTGGGTGAAAACGCCTGGTTAATGAGGGAGGTCAGAGGAGAATGGCCAGACTGGTTCTGTGGGTGAAAACGCCTGGTTAATGAGGGAGGTCAGAGGAAAATGGCCAGACTGGTTCGGTGGGTGAAAACGCCTGGTTAATGAGGGAGGTCAGAGGAGAGTGGCCAGACTGGTTCTGTGGCTGAAAGCGCCTGGTTAATGAGGGAGGTCAGAGGGGAATGGCCAGACAGTTTCTGTGGGTGAAAATCCATGGTTAATGAGTGAGGTCAGAGGAGAATGGCCAGACTGGTTCTGTGGGTGAAAACGCCTGGTTAATGAGGGAGGTCAGAGGAGAATGGCCAGACTGCTTCTGTGGGTGAAAATCCATGGTTAATGAGTGAGGTCAGAGGAGAATGGCCAGACTGGTTCTGTGGGTGAAAACGCCTGGTTAATGAGGGAGGTCAGAGGAGAATGGCCAGACTGGTTCTGTGGGTGAAAACGCTTGGTTAATGAGGGAGGTCAGAGGAGAATGGCCAGACTGGTTCTCTGGGTGAAAACGCCTGGTTAATGAGGGAGGTCAGAGGAAAATGGCAAGACTGGTTCTGTGGGTGAAAACGCCTGGTTAATGAGAGAGGTCAGAGGAGAATGGCCAGACTGGTTCTGTGGGTGAAAACGACTGGTTAATGAGGGAACTCAGAGGAGTATAGCCAGACTGGATCTGTGGGCGGAAACGCCTGGTTAATGAGGGAGGTCAGAGGAGAATGGCCAGACTGGTTCTGTGGGTGGAAACGCCTAGTTAATGAGAGAGGTCAGAGGAGAATGGCCAGACTGGATCTGTGGGTGAAAACCCCTGGTTAATGAGGGAGGTCTGAGGAGAATGTCCAGACTGTTTCTGTGGGTGAAAACCCCTGGTTAATGAGGGAGGTCAGAGGAGAATGGCCAGACTGATTATGTGGGAGATAACGCCTGGTCAATGAGGAAGGTCAGAGGAGAATGGCCAGACTGGTTCTGTGGGTGAAAACCCCTAGTTAATGAGGGAGGTCCGAGGAGAATGGCCAGACTGGTTCTGTGGGTGAAAACGCCTGGTTAATGAGGGAGGTCAGAGGAGAATGGCCAGACTGCTTCTGTGGGTGAAAATCCATGGTTAATGAGTGAGGTCAGAGGAGAATGGCCAGACTGGTTCTGTGGGTGAAAACGCCTGTTTAATGAGGGAGGTCAGAGGAGAATGGCCAGACTGGTTCTGTGGGTGAAAACGCTTGGTTAATGAGGGAGGTCAGAGGAGAATGGCCAGACTGGTTCTCTGGGTGAAAACGCCTGGTTAATGAGGGAGGTCAGAGGAAAATGGCCAGACTGGTTCTGTGGGTGAAAACGCCTGGTTAATGAGGGAGGTCAGAGGAGAATGGCCAGACTGATTATGTGGGAGAAAACGCCTGGTCAATGAGGAAGGTCAGAGGAGAATGGCCAGACTGGTTCTGTGGGTGAAAACCCCTAGTTAATGAGGGAGGTCCGAGGAGAATGGCCAGACTGGTTCTGTGGGTGAAAACGCCTGGTTAATGAGGGAGTTCAGAGGAAAATGCCCAGACTGGTTCTGTAGGTGAAAACGCATGGTTAATGAGTGAAGTCAGAGGGGAATGGCCAGACTGGTTCTGTGGGTGAAAACGCCTGGTTAATGAGGGAGGTCAGAGGAGAATGGACAGTCTGGTTCTGTGGGTGAAAACGCCTGGTTAATGAGGGAGGTCAGAGGAGAATGGCCAGACTGGTTCTGTGGGTGAAAACGCCAGTTTAATGAGGGAGGTCAGAGGAAAATGGCCAGACTGGTTCTGTGGGTGAAAACGCATGGTTAATTAGTGAAGTCAGAGGGGAATGGCCAGACTGGTTCTGTGGGTGAAAACGCCTGGTTAATGAGGGAGGTCAGAGGAGAATGGACAGACTGGTTCTGTGGGTGAAATGCCTTGTTAATGAGAGAGGTCAGAGGAGAATGGCCAGACTGGTTCTGTGGGTGAAAACGCCTGGTAAACGAGAGAGGTCAGAGGAGAATGGCCAAACTGGTTCTGTGGGAGGAAACGCCTGGTTAATCAGGGAGGTCAGAGGAGAATGGCCAGACTGCTTCTGTGGGTGGAAACGCCTGGTTAATGAGGGAGGTCAGAGGAGAATGGCCAGACTGCTTCTTTGGGTGAAAACGCCTGGTTAATGAGGGAGGTCAGAGGAGAATGGCCAGACTGGTTCTGTGGGTGGAAACCCATGATTAATGAGGGAGGTCAGAGGAGATTGGCCAGACTGGTTCTGTGGGTGAAAATGCCTGGTAAATGAGAGAGGTCAGAGGAGAATGGCCAAACTGGTTATGTGGGTGTAAACGCCTGGTTACTGAGGGAGGTCAGAGGAGAATGGCCAGACTGGTTCTGTGGGTGAAAACGCCTGCTTAATGAGGGAGGTCTGAGGAGAATGGCCAGACTGGTTCTGTGGGTGAAAACCCCTGCTTAATGAGGGAGGTCTGAGGAGAATGGCCAGACTGGTTCAGTGGGTGAAAACGCCTGGTTAATGAGGGTCAGAGGAGAGTGGCCAGTCTGGTTCTGTGGGTGAAAACGCCTGGTTAATCAGGGAGGTCAAAGGAGATTGGCCAGACTGGTTCTGTGGGTGGAAACACCTGGTTAATGAGGGAGGTCAGAGGAAAATGGCCAGACTGGTTCTGTGGGTGAAATGCCTTGTTAATGAGAGAGGTCAGAGGAGAATGGCCAGACTGGTTCTGTGGGTGAAAACCCCTGGTTAATGAGGGAGGTCAGAGGAGAATGGCCAGACTGGTTCTGTGGGTGAAAACGCCTGGTTAATGAGGGAGGTCAGAGGAGAATGGCCAGATGGGTTCTGTGGGTGAAAATGCCTCGTTAATGAGGGAGGTCAGAGGAGAATGGCCAGACTGGTTCTGAGGGTGAAAACGCCTGGTTAATGAGGGAGGTCAGAGGAAAATGGCCAGACTGGTTCTGTGGGCGAAAACCCCTGGTTAATGAGGGAGGTCAGAGGAGAATGGCCAGACTGGTTCTCTGGGTGAAAACGCCTGCTTAATGAGGGAGGTCGGAGGAGAATGGCCAGACTGGTTCTGTGGGTGAAAACGCCTGGTTAATGAGGGAGGTCAGAGGAGAATGGCCAGACTGGTTCTGTGGGTGTAAACGCCTGGTTAATGAGGGAGGTCAGAGGAAAATGGCCAGACTGGTTCTGTGGGTGAAAACGACTGGTTAATGAGGGAAGTCAGAGGAGAATGGCCAGACTGGATCTGTGGGCGGAAACGCCTGGTTAATGAGGGAGGTCAGAGGAGAATGGCCAGACTGCTTCTATGGGTGGAAACACCTGCTTAATGAGGGAGGTCTGAGGAGAATGGCCAGACTGGTTTTGTTGGTGAGAACGCCTGGTTAATGTGGGAGGTCAGAGGAGAATGGCCAGACTGGTTCTGTGGGTGAAAACGCCTGGCTAATGAGGGAGGTCAGAGGAGAATGGCCAGACTGGTTCTGTGGGTAAAAATCCATGGTTAATGAGGGAGGTCAAAGGAGATTGGCCAGACTGGTTCTGTGGGTGAAAACGCCTGGTTAATGAGGGAGGTCAGAGGAAAATGGCCAGACTGGTTCTGTGCGTGAAAACGCTTGGTTAATGAGGGAGGTCAGAGGAAAATGGCCAGACTGGTTCTGTGGGTGAAAACCCCTGGTTAATGAGGGAGGTCAGAGGAGATTGGCCAGACTGGTTCTGTGGGTGAAAACGACTGGTTAATGAGGGAAGTCAGAGGAGAATGGCCAGACTGGATCTGTGGGCGGAAACGGCTGGTTAATGAGGGAGGTCAGAGGAGAATGGCCAGACTGCTTCTGTGGGTGGAAACACCTGCTTAATGAGGGAGGTCTGAGGAGAATGGCCAGACTGGTTCTGTTGGTGAGAACGCCTGGTTAATGTGGGAGGTCAGAGGAGAATGGCCAGACTGGTTCTGTGGGTGAAAACGCCTGGTTAATGAGGGAGGTCAGAGGGGAATGGACAGACAGTTTCTGTGGGTGAAAATCCATGGTTAATGAGGTAGGTCAAAGGAGATTGGCCAGACTGGTTCTGTGGGTGAAAACACCTGGTTAATGAGGGAGGTCAGAGGAAAATGGCCAGACTGTTTCTGTGCGTGAAAACGCTTGCTTAATGAGGGAGGTCAGAGGAAAATGGCCAGACTGGTTCTGTGGGTGAAAACCCCTGGTTAATGAGGGAGGTCAGAGGAGATTGGCCAGACTGGTTCTGTGGGTGAAAACGACTGGTTAATGAGGGAAGTCAGAGGAGAATGGCCAGACTGGATCTGTGGGCGGAAACGGCTGGTTAATGAGGGAGGTCAGAGGAGAATGGCCAGACTGCTTCTGTGGGTGGAAACACCTGCTTAATGAGGGAGGTCTGAGGAGAATGGCCAGACTGGTTCTGTTGGTGAGAACGCCTGGTTAATGTGGGAGGTCAGAGGAGAATGGCCAGACTGGTTCTGTGGGTGAAAACGCCTGGTTAATGAGGGAGGTCAGAGGGGAATGGACAGACAGTTTCTGTGGGTGAAAATCCATGGTTAATGAGGTAGGTCAAAGGAGATTGGCCAGACTGGTTCTGTGGGTGAAAACGCCTGTTTAATGAGGGAGGTCAGAGGAGAATGGACAGACTGGTTCTGTGGGTGAAAACGCTTGGTTAATGAGGGAGGTCAGAGGAAAATGGCCAGACTGGTTCTGTGGGTGAAAACCCCTGGTTAATGAGGGAGGTCAGAGGAGAATGGCCAGACTGGTTCTGTGGGTGGAAACGCCTAGTTAATGAGAGAGGTCAGAGGAGAATGGCCAGACTGGATCTGTGGGTGAAAACCCCTGGTTAATGAGGGAGGTCTGAGGAGAATGTCCAGACTGGTTCTGTGGGTGAAAACCCCTGGTTAATGAGGGAGGTCAGAGGAGAATGGCCAGACTGATTATGTGGGAGATAACGCCTGGTCAATGAGGAAGGTCAGAGGAGAATGGCCAGACTGGTTCTGTGGGTGAAAACCCCTAGTTAATGAGGGAGGTCCGAGGAGAATGGCCAGACTGGTTCTGTGGGTGAAAACGCCTGGTTAATGAGGGAGGTCAGAGGAGAATGGCCAGACTGCTTCTGTGGGTGAAAATCCATGGTTAATGAGTGAGGTCAGAGGAGAATGGCCAGACTGGTTCTGTGGGTGAAAACGCCTGTTTAATGAGGGAGGTCAGAGGAGAATGGCCAGACTGGTTCTGTGGGTGAAAACGCTTGGTTAATGAGGGAGGTCAGAGGAGAATGGCCAGACTGGTTCTCTGGGTGAAAACGCCTGGTTAATGAGGGAGGTCAGAGGAAAATGGCCAGACTGGTTCTGTGGGTGAAAACGCCTGGTTAATGAGGGAGGTCAGAGGAGAATGGACAGACTGATTATGTGGGAGAAAACGCCTGGTCAATGAGGAAGGTCAGAGGAGAATGGCCAGACTGGTTCTGTGGGTGAATACCCCTAGTTAATGAGGGAGGTCCGAGGAGAATGGCCAGACTGGTTCTGTGGGTGAAAACGCCTGGTTAATGAGGGAGTTCAGAGGAAAATGCCCAGACTGGTTCTGTAGGTGAAAACGCATGGTTAATGAGTGAAGTCAGAGGGGAATGGCCAGACTGGTTCTGTGGGTGAAAACGCCTGGTTAATGAGGGAGGTCAGAGGAGAATGGCCAGACTGGTTCTGTGGGTGAAAACGCCTGGTTAATGAGGGAGGTCAGAGGAGAATGGCCAGACTGGTTCTGTGGGTGAAAACGCCAGTTTAATGAGGGAGGTCAGAGGAAAATGGCCAGACTGGTTCTGTGGGTGAAAACGCATGGTTAATGAGTGAAGTCAGAGGGGAATGGCCAGACTGGTTCTGTGGGTGAAAACGCCTGGTTAATGAGGGAGGTCAGAGGAGAATGGACAGACTGGTTCTGTGGGTGAAATGCCTTGTTAATGAGAGAGGTCAGAGGAGAATGGCCAGACTGGTTCTGTGGGTGAAAACGCCTGGTAAACGAGAGAGGTCAGAGGAGAATGGCCAAACTGGTTCTGTGGGAGGAAACGCCTGGTTAATCAGGGAGGTCAGAGGAGAATGGCCAGACTGCTTCTGTGGGTGGAAACGCCTGGTTAATGAGGGAGGTCAGAGGAGAATGGCCAGACTGCTTCTTTGGGTGAAAACGCCTGGTTAATGAGGGAGGTCAGAGGAGAATGGCCAGACTGGTTCTGTGGGTGGAAACCCATGATTAATGAGGGAGGTCAGAGGAGATTGGCCAGACTGGTTCTGTGGGTGAAAATGCCTGGTAAATGAGAGAGGTCAGAGGAGAATGGCCAAACTGGTTCTGTGGGTGAAAACGCCTGGTTACTGAGGGAGGTCAGAGGAGAATGGCCAGACTGGTTCTGTGGGTGAAAACGCCTGCTTAATGAGGGAGGTCTGAGGAGAATGGCCAGACTGGTTCTGTGGGTGAAAACCCCTGCTTAATGAGGGAGGTCTGAGGAGAATGGCCAGACTGGTTCTGTGGGTGAAAACGCCTGGTTAATGAGGGTCAGAGGAGAGTGGCCAGTCTGGTTCTGTGGGTGAAAACGCCTGGTTAATCAGGGAGGTCAAAGGAGATTGGCCAGACTGGTTCTGTGGGTGGAAACACATGGTTAATGAGGGAGGTCAGAGGAAAATGGCCAGACTGGTTCTGTGGGTGAAATGCGTTGTTAATGAGAGAGGTCAGAGGAGAATGGCCAGACTGGTTCTGTGGGTGAAAACCCCTGGTTAATGAGGGAGGTCAGAGGAGAATGGCCAGACTGGTTCTGTGGGTGAAAACGCCTGGTTAATGAGGGAGGTCAGAGGAGAATGGCCAGATGGGTTCTGTGGGTGAAAATGCCTCGTTAATGAGGGAGGTCAGAGGAGAATGGCCAGACTGGTTCTGAGGGTGAAAACGCTTGGTTAATGAGGGAGGTCAGAGGAAAATGGCCAGACTGGTTCTGTGGGTGAAAACGCCTGGTTAATGAGGGAGGTCAGAGGAGAATGGCCAGACTGGTTCTGTGGGTGTAAACGCCTGGTTAATGAGGGAGGTCAGAGGAAAATGGCCAGACTGGTTCTGTGGGTGAAAACGACTGGTTAATGAGGGAAGTCAGAGGAGAATGGCCAGACTGGATCTGTGGGCGGAAACGCCTGGTTAATGAGGGAGGTCAGAGGAGAATGGCCAGACTGCTTCTATGGGTGGAAACACCTGCTTAATGAGGGAGGTCTGAGGAGAATGGCCAGACTGGTTTTGTTGGTGAGAACGCCTGGTTAATGTGGGAGGTCAGAGGAGAATGGCCAGACTGGTTCTGTGGGTGAAAACGCCTGGCTAATGAGGGAGGTCAGAGGAGAATGGCCAGACTGGTTCTGTGGGTAAAAATCCATGGTTAATGAGGGAGGTCAAAGGAGATTGGCCAGACTGGTTCTGTGGGTGAAAACGCCTGGTTAATGAGGGAGGTCAGAGGAAAATGGCCAGACTGGTTCTGTGCGTGAAAACGCTTGGTTAATGAGGGAGGTCAGAGGAAAATGGCCAGACTGGTTCTGTGCGTGAAAACGCTTGGTTAATGAGGGAGGTCAGAGGAGATTGGCCAGACTGGTTCTGTGGGTGAAAACGACTGGTTAATGAGTGAAGTCAGAGGGGAATGGCCAGACTGGTTCTGTGGGTGAAAACGCCTGGTTAATGAGGGAGGTCAGAGGAGAATGGACAGACTGGTTCTGTGGGTGAAATGCCTTGTTAATGAGAGAGGTCAGAGGAGAATGGCCAGACTGGTTCTGTGGGTGAAAACGCCTGGTAAACGAGAGAGGTCAGAGGAGAATGGCCAAACTGGTTCTGTGGGAGGAAACGCCTGGTTAATCAGGGAGGTCAGAGGAGAATGGCCAGACTGCTTCTGTGGGTGGAAACGCCTGGTTAATGAGGGAGGTCAGAGGAGAATGGCCAGACTGCTTCTTTGGGTGAAAACGCCTGGTTAATGAGGGAGGTCAGAGGAGAATGGCCAGACTGGTTCTGTGGGTGGAAACCCATGATTAATGAGGGAGGTCAGAGGAGATTGGCCAGACTGGTTCTGTGGGTGAAAATGCCTGGTAAATGAGAGAGGTCAGAGGAGAATGGCCAAACTGGTTCTGTGGGTGAAAACGCCTGGTTACTGAGGGAGGTCAGAGGAGAATGGCCAGACTGGTTCTGTGGGTGAAAACGCCTGCTTAATGAGGGAGGTCTGAGGAGAATGGCCAGACTGGTTCTGTGGGTGAAAACCCCTGCTTAATGAGGGAGGTCTGAGGAGAATGGCCAGACTGGTTCTGTGGGTGAAAACGCCTGGTTAATGAGGGTCAGAGGAGAGTGGCCAGTCTGGTTCTGTGGGTGAAAACGCCTGGTTAATCAGGGAGGTCAAAGGAGATTGGCCAGACTGGTTCTGTGGGTGGAAACACCTGGTTAATGAGGGAGGTCAGAGGAAAATGGCCAGACTGGTTCTGTGGGTGAAATGCGTTGTTAATGAAAGAGGTCAGAGGAGAATGGCCAGACTGGTTCTGTGGGTGAAAACCCCTGGTTAATGAGGGAGGTCAGAGGAGAATGGCCAGACTGGTTCTGTGGGTGAAAACGCCTGGTTAATGAGGGAGGTCAGAGGAGAATGGCCAGATGGGTTCTGTGGGTGAAAATGCCTCGTTAATGAGGGAGGTCAGAGGAGAATGGCCAGACTGGTTCTGAGGGTGAAAACGCTTGGTTAATGAGGGAGGTCAGAGGAAAATGGCCAGACTGGTTCTGTGGGCGAAAACCCCTGGTTAATGAGGGAGGTCAGAGGAGAATGGCCAGACTGGTTCTCTGGGTGAAAACGCCTGCTTAATGAGGGAGGTCGGAGGAGAATGGCCAGACTGGTTCTGTGGGTGAAAACGCCTGGTTAATGAGGGAGGTCAGAGGAGAATGGCCAGACTGGTTCTGTGGGTGTAAACGCCTGGTTAATGAGGGAGGTCAGAGGAAAATGGCCAGACTGGTTCTGTGGGTGAAAACGACTGGTTAATGAGGGAAGTCAGAGGAGAATGGCCAGACTGGATCTGTGGGCGGAAACGCCTGGTTAATGAGGGAGGTCAGAGGAGAATGGCCAGACTGCTTCTATGGGTGGAAACACCTGCTTAATGAGGGAGGTCTGAGGAGAATGGCCAGACTGGTTTTGTTGGTGAGAACGCCTGGTTAATGTGGGAGGTCAGAGGAGAATGGCCAGACTGGTTCTGTGGGTGAAAACGCCTGGCTAATGAGGGAGGTCAGAGGAGAATGGCCAGACTGGTTCTGTGGGTAAAAATCCATGGTTAATGAGGGAGGTCAAAGGAGATTGGCCAGACTGGTTCTGTGGGTGAAAACGCCTGGTTAATGAGGGAGGTCAGAGGAAAATGGCCAGACTGGTTCTGTGCGTGAAAACGCTTGGTTAATGAGGGAGGTCAGAGGAAAATGGCCAGACTGGTTCTGTGGGTGAAAACCCCTGGTTAATGAGGGAGGTCAGAGGAGATTGGCCAGACTGGTTCTGTGGGTGAAAACGACTGGTTAATGAGGGAAGTCAGAGGAGAATGGCCAGACTGGATCTGTGGGCGGAAACGGCTGGTTAATGAGGGAGGTCAGAGGAGAATGGCCAGACTGCTTCTGTGGGTGGAAACACCTGCTTAATGAGGGAGGTCTGAGGAGAATGGCCAGACTGGTTCTGTTGGTGAGAACGCCTGGTTAATGTGGGAGGTCAGAGGAGAATGGCCAGACTGGTTCTGTGGGTGAAAACGCCTGGTTAATGAGGGAGGTCAGAGGGGAATGGACAGACAGTTTCTGTGGGTGAAAATCCATGGTTAATGAGGTAGGTCAAAGGAGATTGGCCAGACTGGTTCTGTGGGTGAAAACACCTGGTTAATGAGGGAGGTCAGAGGAAAATGGCCAGACTGTTTCTGTGCGTGAAAACGCTTGCTTAATGAGGGAGGTCAGAGGAAAATGGCCAGACTGGTTCTGTGGGTGAAAACCCCTGGTTAATGAGGGAGGTCAGAGGAGATTGGCCAGACTGGTTCTGTGGGTGAAAACGACTGGTTAATGAGGGAAGTCAGAGGAGAATGGCCAGACTGGATCTGTGGGCGGAAACGGCTGGTTAATGAGGGAGGTCAGAGGAGAATGGCCAGACTGCTTCTGTGGGTGGAAACACCTGCTTAATGAGGGAGGTCTGAGGAGAATGGCCAGACTGGTTCTGTTGGTGAGAACGCCTGGTTAATGTGGGAGGTCAGAGGAGAATGGCCAGACTGGTTCTGTGGGTGAAAACGCCTGGTTAATGAGGGAGGTCAGAGGGGAATGGACAGACAGTTTCTGTGGGTGAAAATCCATGGTTAATGAGGTAGGTCAAAGGAGATTGGCCAGACTGGTTCTGTGGGTGAAAACGCCTGTTTAATGAGGGAGGTCAGAGGAGAATGGACAGACTGGTTCTGTGGGTGAAAACGCTTGGTTAATGAGGGAGGTCAGAGGAAAATGGCCAGACTGGTTCTGTGGGTGAAAACCCCTGGTTAATGAGGGAGGTCAGAGGAGATTGGCCAGACTGGTTCTGTGGGTGAAAACGACTGGTTAATGAGGGAAGTCAGAGGAGAATGGCCAGACTGGATCTGTGGGCGGAAACGGCTGGTTAATGAGGGAGGTCAGAGGAGAAAGGCCAGACTGCTTCTATGGGTGGAAACGCCTGGTTAATGAGGGAGGTCAGAGGAGAATGGCCAGTCTGCTTCTCTGGGTGAAAACGCCTGATTAATGAGGGAGGTCTGAGGATAATGGCCAGACTGGTTCTGTGGGTGAAAACCCCTCGTTAATGAGGGAGGTCTGAGGAGAATGGCCAGACTGGTTCTGTGGGTGAAAACCCCTGGTTAATGAGGGAGGTCAGAGGAGAATGGCCAGGCTGGTTCTGTGGGTGAAAATCCATGGTTAATGAGTGAGGTCAGAGGAGAATGGCCAGACTGGTTCTGTGGGTGAAAACGCCTGGTTAATGAGGGAGGTCAGAGGAGAATGGCCAGACTGGTTCTGTGGGTGAAAATCCATGGTTAATGAGTGAGATCAGAGGAGAATGGCCAGACTGGTTCTGTGGGTGAAAACGCCTGGTTAATGAGGGAGGTCAGAGGAGAATGGCCAGACTGGTTCTGTGGGTGAAAACGCTTGGTTAATGAGGGAGGTCAGAGGAGAATGGCCAGACTGGTTCTCTGGCTGAAAACGCCTGGTTAATGAGGGAGGTCAGAGGAAAATGGCCAGACTGGTTCTGTGGGTGAAAACGCCTGGTTAATGAGAGAGGTCAGAGGAGAATGGCCAGACTGGTTCTGTGGGTGAAAACGCCTGGTTAATGAGAGAGGTCAGAGGAGAATGGCCAGACTGGTTCTGTGGGTGAAAACGCCTGGTTAATGAGGGAGGTCAGAGGAAAATGGCCAGACTGGTTCTGTGGGTGAAAACGCCTGGTTAATGAGAGAGGTCAGAGGAGAATGGCCAGACTGGTTCTGTGGGTGAAAACGCCTGGTTAATGAGGGAGGTCAGAGGAGAATGGCCAGACTGGTTCTGTGGGTGGAAACGCCTGGTTAATGAGAGAGGTCAGAGGAGAATGGCCAGACTGGATCTGTGGGTGAAAACCCCTGGTTAATGAGGGAGGTCTGAGGAGAATGTCCAGACTGGTTCTGTGGGTGAAAACCCCTGGTTAATGAGGGAGGTCAGATGAGAATGGCCAGACTGATTATGTGGGAGAAAACGCCTGGTCAATGAGGAAGGTCAGAGGAGAATGGCCAGACTGGTTCTGTGGGTGAAAACGCCCGGTTAATGAGGGAGGTCAGAGGAAAATGGCCAGACTGGTTCTGTGGGTGAAAACGCCTGGTTAATTAGGGAGGTCAGAGGAGAATGGCCAGACTGGTTCTGTGGGTAAAAACGCCTGGTTAATGAGGGAGGTCAGAGGAGAATGGCCAGACTGGTTCTGTGGGTGAAATCGCCTGGTTAATGAGGGAGGTCAGAGGAGAATGGCCAGACTGGTTCTGTGGGTGAAAACGCCTGGTTAATGAGGGAGGTCAGAGGAGAATGGCCAGAATGGTTCTGTGGGTGAAAACGACTGGTTAATGAGGGAAGTCAGAGGAGAATGGCCAGACTGGATCTGTGTGCGGAAACGCCTGGTTAATGAGGGAGGTCTGAGCAGAATGGCCAGACTGGTTCTGTTGGTGAGAACGCCTGGTTAATGAGGGAGGTCAGAGGAGAGTGGCCAGACTGGTTCTGTGGCTGAAAGCGCCTGGTTAATGAGGGAGGTCAGAGGGGAATGGCCAGACAGTTTCTGTGGGTGAAAATCCATGGTTAATGAGAGAGGTCAGAGGAGAATGGCCAGACTGGTTCTGTGGGTGAAAACCCCTGGTTAATGAGGGAGGTCAGAGGAGAATGGCCAGACTGGTTCTCTGGGTGAAAACGCCTGGTTAATGAGGGAGGTCAGAGGAGAATGGCCAGACTGGTTCTGTGGGTTAAAACGCCTCGTTAATGAGGGAGGTCAGAGGAGAATGGCCAGACTGGTTCTGTGGGTAAAAACACCTGTTTAATGAGAGAGGTCAGAGGAGAATGGCCAGACTGGTTCTGTGGGTGAAAACGACTGGTTAATGAGGGAAGTCAGAGGAGAATGGCCAGACTGGATCTGTGGGCGGAAACGCCTGGTTAATGAGGGAGGTCAGAGGAGAATGGCCAGACTGGTTCTGTGGGTGAAATGCCTTGTTAATGAGAGAGGTCAGAGGAGAATGGCCAGACTGGTTCTGTGGGTGAAAACGCCTGGTAAATGAGAGAGGTCAGAGGAGAATGGCCAGACTGTTTCTGTGGGTGAAAATCCATGGTTAATGATTGAGGTCAGAGGAGAATGGCCAGACTGGTTCTGTGGCTGAAAACGCCTGGTTAATGAGGGAGGTCAGAGGAGAATGGCCAGACTGGTTCTGTGGGTGAAAACGCTTGGTTAATGAGGGAGGTCAGAGGAGAATGGCCAGACTGGTTCTCTGGGTGAAAACGCCTGGTTAATGAGGGAGGTCAGAGGAAAATGGCCAGACTGGTTCTGTGGGTGAAAACGCCTGGTTAATGAGAGAGGTCAGAGGAGAATGGCCAGACTGGTTCTGTGGGTGAAAACGACTGGTTAATGAGGGAAGTCGGAGGAGAAAGGCCAGACTGGATCTGTGGGCGGAAACGCCTGGTTAATGAGGGAGGTCAGAGGAGAATGGCCAGACTGGTTCTGTGGGTGGAAACGCCTGGTTAATGAGGGAGGTCTGAGGAGAATGGCAAGACTGGTTCTGTGGGTGAAAACGCCTCGTTAATGAGGGAGGTCAGAGGAGAATGGCCAGACTGGTCCTGTGGGTGGAAACGCCTGGTTAATGAGAGAGGTCAGAGGAGAATGGCCAGACTGGATCTGTGGGTGAAAACCCCTGGTTAATGAGGGAGGTCAGAGGAGAATGGCCAGTCTGGTTCTGTGGGTGAAAACGCCTGGTTAATGAGGGAGGTCAGAGGAGAATGGCCAGACTGGTTCTGTGGGTGAAAACGCCTGGTTAATGAGGGAGGTCAGAGGAGAATGGCCAGACTGGTTCTGTGGGTGAAAACGCCTGGTTAATGAGGGAGGTCAGAGGAGAATGGCCAGACTGGTTCTGTGGGTGAAAACGCCTGGTTAATGAGGGAGGTCAGAGGGGAATGGCCAGACAGTTTCTGTGGGTGAAAATCCATGGTTAATGAGGGAGGTCAGAGGAAAATGGCCAGACTGGTTCTGTGGGTGAAAACCCCTGGTTAATGAGGGAGGTCAGAGGAGAATGGCCAGACTGGTTCTCTGGGTGAAAACGCCTGGTTAATGAGGGAGGTCAGAGGAGAATGGCCAGACTGGTTCTGTGGGTGGAAACGCCTGGTTAATGAGGGAGGTCAGAGGAGAATGGCCAGACTGGTTCTGTGGGTGAAAACGCCTGGTTAATGAGGGAGGTCAGAGGAGAAGGGCCAGACTGGTTCTGTGGGTGAAAACCCCTAGTTAATGAGGGAGGTCCGAGGAGAATGGCCAGACTGGTTCTGTGGGTGAAAACGCCTGGTTAATGAGGGAGGTCAGAGGAAAATGGCCAGACTGGTTCTGTGGGTGAAATCGCCTGGTTAATGAGGGAGGTCAGAGGAGAATGGCCAGACTGGTTCTGTGGGTGAAAACGCCTGGTTAATGAGGGAGGTCAGAGGAGAATGGCCAGACTGGTTCTGTGGGTGAAAACCCCTGGTTAATGAGAGAGGTCTGAGGAGAATGGCCAGACTGGTTCTGTGCGTGAAAACCCCTGGTTAATGAGGGAGGTCAGTGGAGAATGGCCAGACTGGTTCTGTGGGTGAAAACGCCTGGTTAATGAGGGAGGTCAGTGGAGAATGGCCAGACTGGTTCTGTGGGTGAAAACCCATGGTTAATGAGAGAGGTCAGAGGAGAATGGCCAGACTGGTTCTGTGGGTGAAAATGCCTGGTTAATGAGGGAGGTCAGAGGAGAATGGCCAGACTGGTTCTGTGGGTGAAAACACCTGATTAATGAGGGAGGTCAGTGGAGAATGGCCAGCCTGGTTCTGTGGGTGAAAATGCCTGGTTAATGAGGGAGGTCAGAGGAGAATGGCCAGACTGGTTCTGTGGGTGAAAATGCCTGGTTAATGAGGGATGTCAGAGGAGAATGGCCAGACTGGATCTGTGGGCGGAAACGCCTGGTTAATGGGGGAGGTCAGAGGAAAATGGCCAGACTGCTTCTGTGGTTGGAAACACCTGGTTAATGAGGCAGGTCAGAGGAGAATGGCCAGACTGGTTCTGTGGGTGAAAACGCCTGGTTAATGAGGGAGGTCAGAGGAGAATGGCCAGACTGGTTCTGTGGGTGAAAACGCCTGGTTAATGAGGGAGGTCAGAGGAGAATGGCCAGACTGATTCTGTGGGTGAAAACGCCTGGTTAATGAGGGAGGTCAGAGGAGAATGGCCAGACTGATTCTGTGGGTGAAAACGCCTGGTTAATGAGGGAGGTCAGAGGAGAATGGCCAGACTGGTTCTGTGGGTGAAAACGCCTGGTTAATGACGGAGGTCAGAGGAAAATGGCCAGACTGGTTCTCTGGGTGAAAACGCCTTGTTAATGAGGGAGGTCAGAGGAGAATGGCCAGACTGCTTCTGTGGGTGGAAACACCTGCTTAATGAGGGAGGTCAGAGGAGAATGGCCAGACTGGTTCTATCGGTGAAAACGCCTGGTTAATCAGGGAGGTCAGAGGAGAATGGCCAGACAGTTTCTGTGGGTGAAAATCCATGGTTAATGAGGGAGGTCATAGGAGATTGGCCAGACTGGTTCTGTGGGTGAACACGCCTGGTTAATGAGAGAGGTCAGAGGAGAATGGCCAGACTGGTTCTGTGGGTGAAAACGCCTTGTTAATGAGAGAGGTCAGAGGAGAATGGCCAGACTGGTTCTGTGGGTGAACACGCCTGGTTAATGAGAGAGGTCAGAGGAGAATGGCCAGACTGGTTCTGTGGGTGAACACGCCTGGTTAATGAGAGAGGTCAGAGGAGAATGGCCAGACTGGTTCTGTGGGTGAAAACGCTTGGTTAATGAGGGAGGTCAGAGGAAAATGGCCAGACTGGTTCTGTGGGTGAAAACCCCTGGTTAATGAGGGAGGTCAGAGGAGAATGGCCAGACTGGTTCTGTGGGTGAAAACGACTGGTTAATGAGGGAAGTCAGAGGAGAATGGCCAGACTGGATCTGTGGGCGGAAACGCCTGCTTAATGAGGGAGGTCAGAGGAGAATGGCCAGACTGCTTCTGTGGGTGGAAACGCCTGGTTAATGAGGGAGGTCAGAGGAGAATGGCCAGACTGCTTCTCTGGCTGAAAACGCCTGATTAATGAGGGAGGTCTGAGGATAATGGCCAGACTAGTTCTGTGGGTGAAAACCCCTGGTTAATGAGGGAGGTCTGAGGAGAATGTCCAGACTGGTTCAGTGGGTGAAAACGCCTGGTTAATGAGCGAGGTCAGAGGAAAATGGCCAGACTGGTTCTCTGGGTGAAAACGCCTGGTTAATGAGGGAGGTCAGAGGAGAATGGCCAGACTGGTTCTGTGGGTGGAAACGCCTGGTTAATGAGCGAGGTCAGAGGAGAATGGCCAGACTGGATCTGTGGGCGGAAACGCCTGGTTTATGGGGGAGGTCAGAGGAAAATGGCCAGACTGCTTCTGTGGGTGGAAACACCTGGTTAATGAGGCAGGTCAGAGGAGAATGGCCAGACTGGTTCTGTGGGTGAAAACGCCTGGTTAATGAGGGAGGTCAGAGGAGAATGGCCAGACTGGTTCTGTGGGTGAAAACCCCTGGTTAATGAGGGAGGTCTGAGGAGAATGGCCAGACTGGTTCTGTGCGTGAAAACCCCTGGTTAATGAGGGAGGTCAGTGGAGAATGGCCAGACTGGTTCTGTGGGTGAAAACGCCTGGTTAATGAGGGAGGTCAGAGGAGAATGGCCAGACTGGTTCTGTGGGTGAAAACCCATGGTTAATGAGAGAGGTCAGAGGAGAATGGCCAGACTGGTTCTGTGGGTGAAAATGCCTGGTTAATGAGGGAGGTCAGAGGAGAATGGCCAGACTGGTTCTGTGGGTGAAAATGCCTGGTTAATGAGGGAGGTCAGAGGAGAATGGCCAGACTGGTTCTGTGGGTGAAAATGCCTGGTTATTGAGGGAGGTCAGAGGAGAATGGCCAGACTGGTTCTGTGGGTGAAAATGCCTGGTTAATGAGGGATGTCAGAGGAGAATGGCCAGACTGGTTCTGTGGCTGAAAACGCCTTGTTAATGAGAGAGGTCAGAGGAGAATGGCCAGACTGGTTCTGTGTGTGAAAACGACTGGTTAATGAGGGAAGTCAGAGGAGAATGGCCAGACTGGATCTGTGGGCGGAAACGCCTGGTTAATGAGGGAGGTCTGAGGAGAATGGCAAGACTGGTCCTGTGGGTGGAAACGCCTGGTTAATGAGAGAGGTCAGAGGAGAATGGCCAGACTGGATCTGTGGGTGAAAACCCCTGGTTAATGAGGGAGGTCTGAGGAGAATGTCCAGACTGGTTCTGTGGGTGAAAACCCCTGGTTAATGAGGGAGGTCAGAGGAGAATGGCCAGACTGATTATGTGGGAGAAAACGCCTGGTCAATGAGGAAGGTCAGAGGAGAATGGCCAGACTGGTTCTGTGGGTGAAAACGCCTGGTTAATCAGGGAGGTCAGAGGAAAATGGCCAGACTGGTTCTGTGGGTGAAAACGCCTGGTTAATGAGGGAGGTCAGAGGAGAATGGCCAGACTGGTTCTGTGGGTGGAAACGCCTGGTTAATGAGAGAGGTCAGAGGAGAATGGCCAGACTGGTTCTGTGGGTGAAAACCCCTGGTTAATGAGAGAGGTCAGAGAAGAATGGCCAGACTGGTTCTGTGGGTGAAAACGCCTGGTTAATGAGGAAGGTCAGAGGAGAATGGCCAGACTAGTTCTGTGGGTGAAAACGCCTGGTTAATGAGGGAGGTCAGAGGAAAATGGCCAGACTGGTTCTGTGGGTGAAAACGCCTGGTTAATGAGGGAGGTCAGAGGAGAATGGCCAGACTGGTTCTGTGGGTAAAAACGCCTGGTTAATGAGGGAGGTCAGAGGAGAATGGCCAGACTGGTTCTCTGGGTGAAAACGCCTGGTTAATGAGGGAGCTCAGAGGAAAGTGGCCAGACTGGTTCTGTGGGTGAAAACGACTGGTTAATGAGGGAAGTCAGAGGAGAATGGCCAGACTGGATCTGTGTGCGGAAACGCCTGGTTAATGAGGGAGGTCAGAGGAGAATGGCCAGACTGCTTCTGTTGGTGGAAACACCTGCTTAATGAGGGAGGTCTGAGGAGAATGGCCAGACTGGTTCTGTGGGTGAAAACGCCTGGTTAATGAGGGAGGTCAGAGGAGAATGGCCAGACGGGTTCTGTGGGTGAAAACGCCTGGTTAATGAGGGAGGTCAGAGGAGAATGGCCAGACTGATTCTGTGGGTGAAAACGCCTGGTTAATGAGGGAGGTCAGAGGAGAATGGCCAGACTGATTCTGTGGGTGAAAACGCCTGGTTAATGAGGGAGGTCAGAGGAGATTGGCCAGACTGGTTCTGTGGGTGAAAACGCCTGGTTAATGACGGAGGTCAGAGGAAAATGGCCAGACTGGTTCTCTGGGTGAAAACGCCTTGTTAATGAGGGAGGTCAGAGGAGAATGGCCAGACTGCTTCTGTGGGTGGAAACACCTGCTTAATGAGGGAGGTCAGAGGAGAATGGCCAGACTGGTTCTGTGGGTGAAAACGCCTGGTTAATCAGGGAGGTCAGAGGAGAATGGCCAGACAGTTTCTGTGGGTGAAAATCCATGGTTAATGAGGGAGGTCAAAGGAGATTGGCCAGACTGGTTCTGTGGGTGAACACGCCTGGTTAATGAGAGAGGTCAGAGGAGAATGGCCAGACTGGTTCTGTGGGTGAAAACGCCTTGTTAATGAGAGAGGTCAGAGGAGAATGGCCAGACTGGTTCTGTGGGTGAACACGCCTGGTTAATGAGAGAGGTCAGAGGAGAATGGCCAGACTGGTTCTGTGGGTGAACACGCCTGGTTAATGAGAGAGGTCAGAGGAGAATGGCCAGACTGGTTCTGTGGGTGAAAACGCTTGGTTAATGAGGGAGGTCAGAGGAAAATGGCCAGACTGGTTCTGTGGGTGAAAACCCCTGGTTAATGAGGGAGGTCAGAGGAGAATGGCCAGACTGGTTCTGTGGGTGAAAACGACTGGTTAATGAGGGAAGTCAGAGGAGAATGGCCAGACTGGATCTGTGGGCGGAAACGCCTGCTTAATGAGGGAGGTCAGAGGAGAATGGCCAGACTGCTTCTGTGGGTGGAAACGCCTGGTTAATGAGGGAGGTCAGAGGAGAATGGCCAGACTGCTTCTCTGGCTGAAAACGCCTGATTAATGAGGGAGGTCTGAGGATAATGGCCAGACTGGTTCTGTGGGTGAAAACCCCTGGTTAATGAGGGAGGTCTGAGGAGAATGTCCAGACTAGTTCAGTGGGTGAAAACGCCTGGTTAATGAGCGAGGTCAGAGGAAAATGGCCAGACTGGTTCTCTGGGTGAAAACGCCTGGTTAATGAGGGAGGTCAGAGGAGAATGGCGAGACTGGTTCTGTGGGTGGAAACGCCTGGTTAATGAGGGAGGTCAGAGGAGAATGGCCAGACTGGATCTGTGGGTGGAAACGCCTGGTTAATGGGGGAGGTCAGAGGAAAATGGCCAGACTGCTTCTGTGGGTGGAAACACCTGGTTAATGAGGCAGGTCAGAGGAGAATGGCCAGACTGGTTCTGTGGGTGAAAACGCCTGCTTAATGAGGGAGGTCAGAGGAGAATGGCCAGACTGGTTCTGTGGGTGAAAACCCCTGGTTAATGAGGGAGGTCTGAGGAGAATGGCCAGACTGGTTCTGTGCGTGAAAACCCCTGGTTAATGATGGAGGTCAGTGGAGAATGGCCAGACTGGTTCTGTGGGTGAAAACGCCTGGTTAATTAGGGAGGTCAGAGGAGAATGGCCAGACTGGTTCTGTGGGTGAAAACCCATGGTTAATGAGAGAGGTCAGAGGAGAATGGCCAGACTGGTTCTGTGGGTGAAAATGCCTGGTTAATGAGGGAGGTCAGAGGAGAATGGCCAGACTGGTTCTGTGGGTGAAAATGCCTGGTTAATGAGGGATGTCAGAGGAGAATGGCCAGACTGGTTCTGTGGGTGAAAACGCCTGGTTAATGAGAGAGGTCAGAGGAGAATGGCCAGACTGGTTCTGTGTGTGAAAACGACTGGTTAATGAGGGAAGTCAGAGGAGAATGGCCAGACTGGATCTGTGGGCGGAAACGCCTGGTTAATGAGGGAGGTCTGAGGAGAATGGCAAGACTTGTCCTGTGGGTGGAAACGCCTGGTTAATGAGAGAGGTCAGAGGAGAATGGCCAGACTGGATCTGTGGGTGAAAACCCCTGGTTAATGAGGGAGGTCTGAGGAGAATGTCCAGACTGGTTCTGTGGGTGAAAACCCCTGGTTAATGAGGGAGGTCAGAGGAGAATGGCCAGACTGATTATGTGGGAGAAAACGCCTGGTCAATGAGGAAGGTCAGAGGAGAATGGCCAGACCTGTTCTGTGGGTGAAAACGCCTGGTTAATCAGGGAGGTCAGAGGAAAATGGCCAGACTGGTTCTGTGGGTGAAAACGCCTGGTTAATGAGGGAGGTCAGAGGAGAATGGCCAGACTGGTTCTGTGGGTAAAAACGCCTGGTTAATGAGGGAGCTCAGAGGAAAGTGGCCAGACTGGTTCTGTGGGTGAAAACGACTGGTTAATGAGAGAAGTCAGAGGAGAATGGCCAGACTGGATCTGTGTGCGGAAACGCCTGGTTAATGAGGGAGGTCAGAGGAGAATGGCCAGACTGCTTCTGTGGGTGGAAACACCTGCTTAATGAGGGAGGTCTGAGAAGAATGGCCAGACTGGTTCTGTGGGTGAAAACGCCTGGTTAATGAGGGAGGTCAGAGGAGAATGGCCAGACTGATTCTGTGGGTGAAAACGCCTGGTTAATGAGGGAGGTCAGAGGAGAATGGCCAGACTGGTTCTGTGGGTGAAAACGCCTGGTTAATGAGGGAGGTCAGTGGAGAATGGCCAGACTGGTTCTGTGGGTGAAAACGCCTGGTTAATGACGGAGGTCAGAGGAGAATGGCCAGACTGGTTCTGTGGGTGAAAACGCCTGGTTAATGACGGAGGTCAGAGGAAAATGGCCAGACTGGTTCTCTGGGTGAAAACGCCTTGTTAATGAGGGAGGTCAGAGGAGAATGGCCAGACTGCTTCTGTGGGTGGAAACACCTGCTTAATGAGGGAGGTCAGAGGAGAATGGCCAGACAGTTTCTGTGGGTGAAAATCCATGGTTAATGAGGGAGGTCAAAGGAGATTGGCCAGACTGGTTCTGTGGGTGAAATGCCTTGTTAATGAGAGAGGTCAGAGGAGAATGGCCAGACTGGTTCTGTGGGTGAACACGCCTGGTTAATGAGAGAGGTCAGAGGAGAATGGCCAGACTGGTTCTGTGGGTGAACACGCCTGGTTAATGAGAGTGGTCAGAGGAGAATGGCCAGACTGGTTCTGTGGGTGTAAACGCTTGGTTAATGAGGGAGGTCAGAGGAAAATGGCCAGACTGGTTCTGTGGGTGAAAACCCCTGGTTAATGAGGGAGGTCAGAGGAGAATGGCCAGACTGGTTCTGTGGGTGAAAACGACTGGTTAATGAGGGAAGTCAGAGGAGAATGGCCAGACTGGATCTGTGGGCGGAAACGCCTGCTTAATGAGGGAGGTCAGAGGAGAATGGCCAGACTGCTTCTGTGGGTGGAAACGCCTGGTTAATGAGGGAGGTCAGAGGAGAATGGCCAGACTGCTTCTCTGGCTGAAAACGCCTGATTAATGAGGGAGGTCTGAGGATAATGGCCAGACTGGTTCTGTGGGTGAAAACCCCTGGTTAATGAGGGAGGTCTGAGGAGAATGTCCAGACTGGTTCAGTGGGTGAAAACGCCTGGTTAATGAGCGAGGTCAGAGGAAAATGGCCAGACTGGTTCTCTGGGTGAAAACGCCTGGTTAATGAGGGAGGTCAGAGGAGAATGGCCAGACTGGTTCTGTGGGTGGAAACGCCTGGTTAATGAGCGAGGTCAGAGGAGAATGGCCAGACTGGATCTGTGGGCGGAAACGCCTGGTTAATGGGGGAGGTCAGAGGAAAATGGCCAGACTGCTTCTGTGGGTGGAAACACCTGGTTAATGAGGGAGGTCAGAGGAGAATGGCCAGACTGGTTCTGTGGGTGAAAACCCCTGGTTAATGAGGGAGGTCTGAGGAGAATGGCCAGACTGGTTCTGTGCGTGAAAACCCCTGGTTAATGAGGGAGGTCAGTGGAGAATGGCCAGACTGGTTCTGTGGGTGAAAACGCCTGGTTAATGAGGGAGGTCAGAGGAGAATGGCCAGACTGGTTCTGTGGGTGAAAACCCATGGTTAATGAGAGAGGTCAGAGGAGAATGGCCAGACTAGTTCTGTGGGTGAAAATGCCTGGTTAATGAGGGAGGTCAGAGGAGAATGGCCAGACTGGTTCTGTGGGTGAAAACGCCTGATTAATGAGGGAGGTCAGTGGAGAATGGCCAGACTGGTTCTGTGGGTGAAAATGCCTGGTTAATGAGGGAGGTCAGAGGAGAATGGCCAGACTGGTTCTGTGGGTGAAAATGCCTGGTTAATGAGGGATGTCAGAGGAGAATGGCCAGACTGGTTCTGTGGGTGAAAACGCCTGGTTAATGAGGGAGGTCAGAGGAGAATGGCCAGACTGGTTCTGTGGGTGAAAACCCCTGGTTAATGAGGGAGGTCAGAGGCAATGGCCAGACTGGTTCTGTGGGTGAAAACGCCTGGTTAATGAGGGAGGTCAGAGGAGAATTGCCAGACTGGTTCTGTGGGTGAAAACGTATGGATAATGAGAGAGGTCAGAGGAGAATGGCCAGACTGGTTCTGTGGGTGAAAACGCTTGGTTAATGAGGGAGGTCTGAGGAGAATGGCCAGACTGGTTCTGTGGGTGAAAACGCCTGGTTAATGAGGGAGGTCTGAGGAGAATGGCCAGACTGGTACTGTGGGTGAAAACGCCTGGTTAATGAGGGAGGTCAGAGGAGAATGGCCAGACTGGTTCTGTGGGTGAAAGTGCCTGGTTAATGAGGGAGGTCAGAGGAGAATGGCCAGACTGGTTCTGTGGGTTAAAACGCCTGGTTAATGAGGGAGGTCAGAGGAGAATGGCCAGACTGGTTCTGTGGGTGAAAATGCTTGGATAATGAGAGAGGTCAGAGGAGAATGGCCAGACTTGTTCTGTGGTTGAAAATGCCTGGTTAATGAGGGAGGTCAGAGGAGAATGGCCAGACTGGTTTCTGGGTGAAAATGCCTCGGTAATGAGAGAGGTCAGAGGAGAATGGCCAGACTGGTTCTGTGGGTGAAAACGCCTGGTTAATGAGGGAGGTCAGAGGAGAATGGCCAGACTGGTTCTGTGGGTGAAAATGCTTGGATAATGAGAGAGGTCAGAGGAGAATGGCCAGACTGGTTCTGTGGGTGAAAATGCCGGGTTAATGAGGGAGGTCAGAGGAGAATGGCCAGACTGGTTCTGTGGGTGAAAATGCCTGGTTATTGAGGGAGGTCAGAGGAGAATGGCCAGACTGGTTCTGTGGGTGAAAACGCCTGGTTAATGAGGGAGGTCAGAGGAGAATGGCCAGACTGGTTCTGTGGGTGAAAACGCCTGGTTATTGAGGGAGGTCAGAGGAGAATGGCCAGACTGGTTCTGTGGGTGAAAATGCTTGGATAATGAGAGAGGTCAGAGGAGAATGGCCAGACTGGTTCTTTGGGTGAAAATGCCTGGTTATTGAGGGAGGTCAGAGGAGAATGGCCAGACTGTTTCAAGCTGACAGGAAGGTGGCAGTAAAGGCTGATTTCTACTTGTGCATACGGGCTACGCCATAGCCTACACCATAGCCCTGATTTTCACTTCTGCGTAGGCTCTACGCCGTAGCAAGTATGCGTTGTTGTGCGCCAAAACGCTAGTTGGCGGTGGGGTTTCTATGCCACTTTGTTGCGTTTCTTCATGAGCGACGTGGACGAGGAAATGCATTTCAAACATCTTCGCATGTCGGCAGGTAGATTTGACGATTTGGTTCATCTATTTCGCATCAGTGTACAGACATGGCGGAGAAAAAGCAACCGGAAATGCGTATAAGGAAATGCCATGCTTCCAAGAGAATGGGCTACAGCAGAAGAAGAGCATGAATGCCACTCAGTGGCCTCTCTGTTAGGTACAGGGAGAAGATAAAAAGTGGCCACTGAGTGCATTTTATCAAAATAAACATACTTTTGTCAACCACTTGAGTCAATCTCCAGTGTAAGGGGATTCCTTTGCTTTGCTTGTGGTGCTGTTGACTTCATGGAGATGTCCAGGCTCAAATCTCAGCAGTTGCGGAATACCTTTACCGTGACAGAAGTCCATCTGTAATGAACGGCAGATGAGACAAGCCATTATATGCAGGAAGTTTTCAGACTCATGTGCTATTTCTATTCTGTCAAACAAATTGAGTGAATAAGATAATGCCAGGCTAAATTATTGTCATGTGTCTCATCGTTATTTATAGATTTTTGGCACTAATGTGCAGGGACATGATGAGGAGCTGTACTTAATTTAGAACCAAGTCATTAAACCAGTCCCTGATTAGCCAATCACAAATAAGAGAAAATCTGCAGATGCTGGAAATCCGAGCAACATACACAAAATACTGGAGGGACTCAGTAGGCCAGGAGGCGTCTATGGAAAACAGTACAGTTGATGTTCCTGATGAGGGGTCTCAGCCCAAAACATCGACTGTAGACTCTTTTCCATAGATTCTGCCTGGCCTGCTGAGTTCCTCCAGCATTTTGTGTGTGTTCCCTGTTCAGCCAGTTCGTCTGAGCTCACTGCCAGCGTAGGTTCCCATTCCAGCAGCACTTTCACCCTGTGGACAGCCTTACACAAGCTTACATCCCTCGAACAGCTCCACAATTCTCCCAGCTCTGCTAACGCTGGGCTCTTCGGTATCTCCATCAATGCCACCCATGACTTTGGCCAACAAGACCTGACTTTCTGAACCTCCCCAAGCTTTTCTTAATCTCCACTCCACTCTTCCTCTTCAAGATGATTCAGATTTAGATTTACTTATATGTGTGCATTGAAACATACAGTGAAATGTGTGTTAACAACCAACCCACTCGAGGATGCCCTGTGGTAGCCCTCGGGTGTTGGCACCAGCATGAGGGCCCACCATCTTCAGACAACAACAAGTGGACAAGCTCCCTTCCCAACCCTCCCAGCCTCTCACCCACTCGCACACACAGTCAGGCCTCCAGCCTCAGGGCAGGCTGCCTCCAGGCCTCCAGTCCTTGCCCCAGGATTCTCAGCCTCAGGAGGATCTGGCCTCCAGCCTCCAGGCCTCAACAGACTCAAGGACCTCGGGCCTCCGACTTCCAGTCAAGGAGATCCAGGAACTTTGACCCTCTGGCCTATACCTCCAGACTTCTGAGTGTCGACCTCAGGTTTCACCAGTCACAGCAAAGACCTCCAACCAAGGTGATCTGTGTGTTCCAGCCTCCAGCCCAGCGCTCATCAATCTGGGAATCACTGGTCTCTATCTGCACTACGTGCTGACCCTCCCTCTGAGATCGAAGGACCAGCTACTTGAGCCATCTGGTTTCCAGGAGGTTTTCCTGCTGTCCCTGGCTACGGTTCTGTGTCAAGTTGTGTGCTGCAGTGAAGCACTTTGGAATGATTAATAATTGCAGATGCTGCTGCAGTTGCCAGCTGACAATATGAAGCTAAAACTCCAGCTGTCCACCTCTTGGTTGGACAACGTTTCCCGAACTCAAGCTGCAGCTTCCGACGTTTCTCCCTTACCCTTGCAGTTAAATCCAATGAATAGTGTTGGTGTGCGCTCTTAATGCCAAACACCTGTACTGGCAGCTTCAAAGGGAACGAGTAAATGCCTTAAAGTTCTGAGTCACTTGAGATTTATTCTCAAGGCTTTTTTCTTTATATATAACTGAACACCCTTTTTTAATAGGAAACCATTCTTAATGGCCTCCTTTCAGCTAAAGATCTTGAAGGAGAACTTGGCTTGCAAGTATTGGCATTGCCTTACACCTCCGCAGTGGCTTCTTTATTAGGTACACCTGGACACCTGCTTATTAATGCAAATATCTCATCAGTATAAGAACGTGCAGACGTGGTCAAGACCACGGAATGATTGTTGGTGTCAGACAGGGTGGTTTGAGGGTCTCAGAATCCGCTGGTCTCCTGGGACTTCCACCCGCACACAAGGGTCTCCAGAGTTTACAGAGAACGGTGCGAGAAAAATGAATATCCAGTGGGTGCCAAAAGCACCTGGTTAGTGAGAGAGGCCAGAGGAGAACGGTTCAAGCTGACAGGGAGGCGACAGTAACTCAGATACCATGTTACAACAGTGGGGTGCAGAAGAGCATCTCTGAACGCACAACATCTCTGGGATCCAAATGTCACTCCAAGAGGGGAGAGAGGGAGGAAATTATAGGCCAGTTAGCCTGATGTCAATGGTTGGGAAGATGGTCAAGTCCATCATTAAGGATGAGGTTCAGGGTACTTGGAGGCACGTGATAAGGTCAGCCAAAGTCAGCATGGTTTCCTTAAGGGGAAATCGTGCCTGACAAATCTGTTGGATTTCCTTGATGAAATAACAGGCAGGATAGGCGAAGGAGAGTCGGTGGATATGGTTTAGCTGGATTTTTAGAAAACCTTTGAAGAAGGTGCCTCACATGAGGCTGTTTGACAAGTTAAGAGCCCATGGGATTACAGGAAAGATACTAGCATTGATAAAAGATTGGCTGACTGTCAGGAGGCAGAGTGGGAATAAAGGGGGCATTTTCCAGTTGACTGCCAGTGACTAATGGTGTTCCACAGGGGTCAGTATTGGAACTGTTACTTTTCACATTGTAGATGATGAATTGATGACTTTGCTGTCAAGTTTTCAGATGATACAAAGAATAGTGGAGGGGTAGGTAGTGTTGAGGAAGCAGGGTGTTTGCAGAAGGACTTGGACAAATTAGCAGAACGGGCAAAGAAGTGTCAGATGAAATACAGTGTCAGGAAGTGTGTGGTCATACTCTGTGGTAGGAAGTATGAGGTATAGACTATTATTTTAAATGAGGAGAAAATATAAAAATCAGAGGTGCAGAGGGACCTGGGTGTCCTTGTGCAGGATTCCTAAAGGTTAACTTGCAGGTTGAGTCAGCACGGTAAGGAAGGAAAATGCAATGTAATGTTGAGGCTTTAGAAGGCATTGGTCAGACTGCACCTGGAGTATAGTGAGCAGATTTGGGCTTCTTATCTAAGAAAGGATGTGCCGGCATTGGAAAAGGTCCAGAGAAGGTTCATAAGGATGATCGCAGGAATGGAAGGGTTAACGAATGAGGCGTTTGATGGCTCTAGGCCTGTACTTGCTTGAGTTTAGAAAAATGTGGGGGGATCTTACTGAAACCTATCCAATATTGAAAGGCTTAGATGGAGTGAATGTTAAGAGGATGTCTCCCTGTAGAGTCTAGGACAAAAGCTCACAGCCTCAGAATAGAGGGACATCATTTAGAAAAGAGATGAGCAGAAATCTTTTTAATCAGAGGGTGGTGACTGTTTGGAATTGATTGCCACAGATGGCTGTGAAGTCATTGGTTATATTTACAGCAGAGAATGATTGGTTCATCCGGGTGTCAAAAGTTACCAGGCGAATACAGGAGAATTGGGCTGAGAGGAATAATAAATTGGACATGATGAAATAGCAGATCAGACTTGATGGACTGAATGGCCTGATACTGTTCCTATATATTATGGTCTTGTATCAATGCTGACTATGATCCTAATCTCAGGACAGTGGATTTTGGTTAATTGGGTCATCAATTAATCAGGGTAGCTACTTATTTGGACCAATTCTAAAAGAATAAAAACTGATTGAGAAGATAGCCAGAATTCCCTCAGTTTATTTGGGACACTATGCTGCTTAACTGGGGCAGGAGACTGTTGCTGAGCAGTTTCTAACTAGGATCAGGCACTGCCACTTGTGTGGCTGTTAGACACTACACCGTGCTCAGAGCAAACAATAGCATCACTTGCAGGTGTTTATGTTAAAAAAAGTGATGTTTTGTTACTGATTGATGGCGAGAAATAAATATTAAGACAATTCAGAACTGTTTTGCTCACATCAGTTTCAAACATTCAGGCTTGGAGATGCCAGAAATGGCCAAGAGTGAAAATTGAATGATTTCACAACTTCAACCAGTTAGGAACTACAAAAAATTTGAAGGTATCAACAATCATTTTGAATGTTGCAATGAAAATGAAGATTTGAAGAATGCGAACATGGAAAGGATTATCTGCACGGGGAGTTTGCACTGACTTTGTTCATTTATAGTCAATCAATAGAACCTGGC